>NW_009930003.1:12289-16240 GCF_000696875.1 Nestor notabilis | reverse complement strand
GCCACCTTCGTCCCCATCACCGTCCCCGAGCCGCTCATCCCCTCTGGCCACCACAGCCACCTCCCTTCACCAGCTGCCAGACGCTCACCAGGCAAATCCTTCCCGAGCCTCCAGCCTCCTTCGCTGGAGGATGTCACCAAGCGGTACATGCTGTCCCTCAACTCAGGTGATGTGACCCCCGGTCCTGGGGATGGACCTCGCTCTCCACCCGCTGCCCCACCGCCCCGGCTGCCCCGGTGCCCACGGCCACCCGATGAGCACGGCCCCAGGACCAAGCCTCAGGTGGTAAGTGCCCATCCATCCTCGAAACACCTTCGTTTCATGGGGTACATGGCCCCTCCAGAGTGTTGGTGGCTTTGGGGGTGCGTCGTGCGTCCCTCACTGGGGACACATTCCCATCCACGGATGCGCTGCCGGATGGCCAAGAGCTTTCCCAGCCCTTTCCGGTGGTCCCATGGGGATGAGCTCTTGTTTGTAGAAGTGACGTCCCCAGTAAAAAGATCATTTTTTGGGGTGGAAGAAGCACTTTTCAGGTTAAATAGCACCACGTTTTAGTGGAAGGTGGTTTTCTCTCCCAGAAGGTCCTGGTAAATGGGGTTGCTGTTGGCTGACCCAAGATGCTGAGACAAAAATTGCCTTTTCCTTAGTGGGGAGGGTGTAAACAGTCCATTTGCTTGGGATTCATACCCCTTATTGAGCAAATTGGTGTTTTCCTCCCCAAAAAATCACCTTCTCTTCCTGGGACCATGGGCTTTGCCAAGCTGGCAGCGTGGGAAAAGGGGGAAAAATCCTCTTGTGCATGCACTGAATATTTTATCCTTGGGTGAAGCTTTAGCCTGTCTGTGAAAGAATTAATGCTGCTTGGGGGATGATGTGATTTGATCACCCTGAAGAGCAGCCACGTGCTTTGGGGTCTCTCCTGGGGTGGCTTCTTGGCATTCCCAGCCCTTTGGCTGTTGTTTGGAGACGGACTTGGGTTCCCATCTCTCTGGGTGTTTGTGCCGGGAAGCGCTTGGAAGCACCACCTCCTCCTGCGGCACAGCAGCGCCGGCACCCACAGGGCTTTTAATAGCTCCGGGCAAAGCCCAGAAATACCCGTTCCCGCGGGGGATTTGCCGGGAGTGCAGGAATGGTGCTGGCAGGGCTCTCTCACCCTGCTTTGGTGCTGATTTAAGAGGATGGGCTGGACTGTTCCCTTCTAACAGCCGCCGGCAGCCAAGCGTGAAGTCCTCGGGGCTGAGCCCAGCAGCGTAACCCTTGCTGGCCGGGGCAGGGCTGTGTGGAGCCTTTGCATGCTCCCAGAACGCAGATCCCTGCAGCATCATTATCCCAAGATGTTCTTTTGGGGTCTGGCATCCCCACAGCATCATTCCCCCATGATACTCTCTTAGGATCTGGCATCCCTCCAGCATTATTTCCCCCAAGATGTTCTTTTGGGATCCAGCACCTCCACAGCATCATTCCCCCCAGGATGTTCTCCTGGGATCTGGCATCCCCACAGCATCATTCCCCCTGAGATACTCTCATGGAGTCCAGCATCCCTGCAGCATCATTCCCCCACGATGTTCTTTTGGGGTCTGGCATCCCCACAGCATCATTGTCCCAATATATTCTCTTGGAGTCCTGCATCCCTGCAACATTATTCCCCCCAAGTTATTCTCTTGGGATCTGCCATCCCTGCAGCATCATTCCCCCCAGGATATTCTCCTGGGATCCAGCACCTCTGCAGCATCATTCCCCATGGATGTTCTTTTGGGCTCTGGCATCCTGCAGCACCATTACCCCTGAGATATTATCTTGGGGTCCAACATCCCTGCAGCATTATTCCCCCCAAGATGTTCTCCTGTGGGGCTCTGCACCCCATCCAGCTCCTTCTCTGGCTGTGGCCCCCATGGTCAGACACCAGCCGTTAGTGGCTGAGGTCTGGGAACTCCTGGCTCTTATATAAAACATCGTTGGAAGTAATTTTGGGTGAACTTGGCAGCATTTTGACTCGATGGACCAGTGTAGAGCGAGGTGCTTGTCCCCTCTGATCTTAGAATGAAAAGCACATCAAGCATTATAACTCAGCAGGGTAACAAGGAACCTCTCAAGGCCACAGCTGGTGGCACACTGGGGACTTCAGCAGGTCCCCAAGGCAAAGCAGTGCACCCAGCAGCATTTCTTTATAAAGAAACATCTCCTACTAAATTATTAATATGTTCTGTTTGCATATTATATGATTTATATTCATAATTTATGAACATATAGTCCTTATTCAGGCAGCTCCATGCAGTGCCCCAGGGATGGTGCCCTGCGATCACGGATGCTTTGCTGACCCCGCACCCTGATAGACCCCAAACCCTGATCACTTTAGGACGGTTTTGGGTAGATTTTTACCAACTCCATCTCTGTGTTCTGGCAACTGGGAGCCCAGTTTGGCTGAGCATGACCTCGGGGACACCGGCCACCCCGTGGGGCTGGACACCAGGGATGCTGCTCCTCACCTTGCTTGAACCCACCAGGCTCAGCGAAGAGGGTGAGAGTTTTCCCTTTTAAGGGCAACGCTGCAGCTGTATCTTCAAATCTCTCTCCTGCCTTTGAGTTTCTTTGTGCTGCAGCCATAACATAAAAAAACCTGAAAGCAGGATTTTTATTTCTCTCTTTGATTTATTATATAGTGGAGCTGGGATGTTTTATTTCAGATGGCACCAGCCTTGGCTGGAGGGGAATGAAGGGGGACTGAGCTCTGCAAGGGAGTTGCTTTAATTATAGGCAAGAGCATCGAGGACCGGATATAACTTGGCACCAGGACGGCTGGCTGGGAGCAGAGATTTATGTGCTCCCTGACCAACAGTGAAGAAATAAGCTTTATTTTGTATTTAGTTATGTTTTTCTCCTCCTTAACTCAATGGAGAGGGCTGGCGTCGTGAGGTCGGTCATCTGCTTGGGGATACGGGCATCGCTGCTTGGGGATTTTGGGGCCTTGAAGAATCAGTCCTGTGTCAGGGTGATGGTCTGGCCGTCCTGGTGTCTGTCTCCAGCACATGATGGTGGGAAGGGATTAATAATGGGGTCTGGCAAGTGTATATCAATGTCCCTCCAAAATATTATCTCCCAAAATGCTCCCCCAGGATACTCTCTTGGTGTCGGGTATCTTGGAGAGGGGCTTTGGACAAGGGCCTGGAGGGACAGGCCAAGGAGGAATGGCTTTATCCTGCCAGAGGGGAGAGTGAGATGAGCTCTGAGGCAGAAGCTCTTCCCTGGGAGGGTGCTGAGGCGCTGGCACAGGGTGCCCAGAGGAGCTGTGGCTGCCCCATCCCTGGCAGTGTTCAAGGCCAGGTTGGACACAGGGGCTTGGAGCAACCTGCTCTAGTGGAAGGTGTCCCTGCCCGGGGCAGGGGTTGGAGCTGGAGGAGTTTTAAGGTCAGCCCAAACCAATCTGGGATTCTATGACCCCTGCAGCATCATCCCCCCACATACTCCCCATGCTTTGGTGGTGGCTTTGGTGGAGGTGAGCACTGCAAGTGCCAACTCTTCGCAGGGTCCGGCCACTCGGCACGTCCCAGCAGGGAGAGGTAACGTGCTGTTCTCCTTCAGCAGCAGGACTGTTTGTTCTGGGTGCTTTCCAGCGATCCTCCATGGGGCTGGAGCTGGCCGAGCTGTCTTGGGTGCAGAAAAGGTCCTTCACCCTGTGTCTGACACCGGGCATGAGGCTTTTAATTCCCCAGGAGCCGTTAGCAGCACGTCCCGCTCCATGCACAGTGCAGGCACTGCAGAAGAAAAGATGCTTCCAAGAAAGCAAGAAAAAACCCCAGAAAACTCAAGACAGAGAAGTTTTTCTACCTCCAGCATCCCATAAGCTGCTGGGATGGGCAGCACACGTGTGCACATACATGCCCAGGACTGAGTAAGGCTGTATTTGGGGTGGATTTGGTGTTCGGTGAAGGTATAAGCAGGATGCCAAGCTGG
>NW_009930003.1:8392-12263 GCF_000696875.1 Nestor notabilis | reverse complement strand
GGGGATGGAAAATGAGGTATGTTCCTGCCATGATCTGTTTGTTGACTTTGCAGCAGTTGGATTAAACAGGAAAATATTGATTTAAATATAGCACCTCGCGGGAGTGGAGGAGTCGTGGGAACGCGGCCCCCGGCACCCCGGCCTCTGCCTTCCCCACCTGCAGCTCTCCAAGCAGGGTGGCTGCACCCCAAAACAGTCCTTAGGGATGGAGGGGGATTCCCGGAGGGAAACACTGGGGTCACATTCCCAGGGATGCTTGTGTAAAGCACCCTCGTCCCTCCTGAGCATCCTCCCTCCGAGCTCATCCCAGCACAGCTCATCCTCCAGACCTCCATGCACTGGGCATCTATCCCTTGGGCAAAGTTTGGCATCTTTGGACCTATTTATCCCATCCATTCCCTTTCCATAGATCTCCATAGAAACCAGGTTTTGGGCCAGGGCTGGGAGTTTTCTCATTTTGTGGTGTTAGTGGGAGTCTATAATTAAAGCTGTTGCAGGGGGAGGATGGGGATGGGTAAATCTTGGCTTCCCTCCCCCAGTGCCTGCGCCGATGGGTTGCCTGGTTGTTGCGCTCCTGGCTCTGTCGTGCTCAGTGTAAAGCTGGGGTGGGGAAACTGAGGCACGCAGGCAGCCCCCTTTGGTGCTCCTTTGGAAGGAGGCTGGAGGTGGGATGGAGCAAGGAGAAGCTGGCCAGCATGGGGAGGACCCTATCATCTGTGCAGACCCTATTGTGGGACCACCAGCATGAGGCCAAGAACATGGGTTGGGGTTCAAGCAGCCCAAGTCCCCTTATCTCTGCCCATTTCTGCCTGTTTCGTTCCCTGCTCAAATCCCCTTAACTCTGCCCATTTTTTACTCTTCCCTTCCCCTATGCCAAAATCCCCTTAACTCTGCCCATTTTTAATCCTTTCCTTCCCCAGTTCCAAAATCCCTGTAACTCTGTCTGGTTTTGCTCCTTTCCTTCCCCAGTACCAATATCCCTTTAAATCCCCTTTAATTTGCCCATTTTTACTCCTTTCCTTCCCCAGTTCCCAAATCCTGTTAACTCTGCCCATTTCTGCCCCTTTCCTTCCATGCTGCCAGTTTTGAACACCCTTGGGTGACAGAGGACATGTCTGGCCGTGTCTCTTGCTCCTTGCCCTTTACTTTACATCCCTATCTTTAATTAAAAGCCTCTAATTAGTTAGCCATCAAACTCCAACACAGGAGATGGTCGGGCTGTGATACACATCCTTTGATCCCAAACACCCCAGGGCAGCACCCCATGGGTGGGGGGTGGCCTGTGACCGTGGCTCTGGGGTGGGATCCAGCCCTGGAGCGAGAGGGTTAGTGCTGGGCTGAGCTCGGTACAGGGGGCTGGCCTTGGCCTGCAGCCGCCTGGCCCAAAGGTCAGGCTCTTGGCAGGGTGCCGGGGCTGCAGCGAGGGTGGGAGGCTGGGACAGGCTCCTTGGGAGCTCCACTTCCAGCCTGCGGAGAGACCCATGGCCCTGTGCCCTGTCCCTGCTGCAGGCGTGGATGGAGAGGTCCCTGGTGCAGGGGTGCACATGCAGGGGTGCAAGGAGAGGTCCCTGGTGCACATGCTGGGATGTATAGAGCAGTGCCTGGAGCAGGGGTGGACGTGCAAAGGTGCATGGAGTGGTCCTTGGTGCAGGGTTGCCCATGCAAGGGTGCACAGAGAGGTTCTTGGTGCTGCATATGCGGGAGTGCACAAGGAGGTCCCTGGTGCAGGGGTGGACACGCAGGGGTGCACAGGGAGATCCAGGCTGCTGGTATCCATGTGCATCCCTGTACAGGGAAATCCCTGGTGCTGGTGTCCATGTGCATCCCTGTACAGGGAAATCCCTGGTGCTGGTGTCCATGTGCATCCCTGTACAGGGAAGGTCTGCAGTGCATGGGGAGATCCGTGATGAAGGGGTGCATATGCAGGGGTGCCCATGCAGTGGTGCATGAGGAGGTCCCAGGCCCTGGGGCGCTGGTGCAAGTGTGCACATGCAGGGGTACACAGGGAGATCCATGGTGCTGGTATCACATGCATCCCTGTCCAGGAGGATCTGCAGAGCTGCATGCATATGCAGGGGTGCATGGAGAGGTCCCTGGTGCAGGGGTCACAGGGATATCAGTAGTGCCACTGTGCATCTGCATCCCTGCACAGAGAGATGTGCACGTGCATCATTGGTACCCTCTTGTGAAACTCATCTGGGATGGAGGCCCAAAGCTTCCCAGGTCTTGTTGCTGCAGTGTTAGTCCATCAAGGGGTTTATGGGGTTTAAAGCCTTTCCCAGGGATATTTCCCAAGTTGGGGGTTTCCTGCAGATGTGATCCCTCTGTGATAATGTTGGGACCAGAGACGTGAGTGCTGAGGTCTCCCCTTGCTATGACTTAGTTGCTGAGCTCCATCACTTATGTGGTGTAGGCAGGTCCCAGTGGGCAGCTCCCATAGCTTTGGAGCTGCAACAGGGACTTCTCCTAAATTCGGGGTAGAGAAAGTGGTGCCATCACACAAAGGGAATATAGAGTTGGGCAGCACTGAGGTCTGGTCTGTATGGAGTTTCTTCTCCTTCTCCCAGGGCTTTCCCATCCATCCATCCATCCATCCATCCATCCATCCATCCATTCATCTCTCCATCCATCCATCTCATTCATTTATGCATCTCCATACACCCATTTCTATCCACATATAGATCTCTATCTACCCATCTCCAACCACTCATCCATCTCCATCCATGTCTGTCCATCCATCTCTACCCATCTCCATCCATCCATCTCCATCCATCTCCTCCCATCTCCATCCATCTGCATTCATCTCCATACACCCATCCAGCCATGCCCTCCACCTCTCTCCACCTCCCATCCCCACCACCCATCCAAGACAACAGATCCCACTATCCATACACACATGCTTTTCAGAGTGGGCACAGTCCATCTTCCAGGCCATCTCCTCCTGAAGGCTTCAAGCCCAGCGTGTAGAGACAGAACCCACTAAACCAAATATGCTGAGGTTTCCACCATGGTGTTTCCAGGCCAGGATGTGTCCGGAGAAGCAAGCTCAGCCACTTCCACCCCCTCTCCCTCAATGTGGCTCTCTTTAAAGCTCTGATGGTTGGTCCCGGTGGGGCTGTTTCTCCGGGCTCCCTCGGTTTCCATGGAGAGGATGGGTGAGGAATTTCAAAGGGAATGGCTCCAGTAAATGAACTCTTCTCTAAAAATAGTGTGTTTGCTTTTGGGTCTTTGGGAACCGTGGCCCGGCCAATGGGAGGGAGAGCGAAAATCAGCATCTGGGTAAAAATATTTCAGTAACTTGCTCTTGGTGCAAACTCCTCTTGGAGCTGCTCAGCTTCCGGGGGACTGGTCCCAGTCTGCCCAGTTCCTGCCTGCACTGGGACCAGTTGCTCCGTGACCACCTCTTCTGGTTGCAGATGGGGGTCGTCCCCAGGCTGTGTGTCCCCCTGTGCCTTATGTAGGTTATTGTAAGTTGAATTTCTTTAATTTGAGGGGCAGGAACATGTTGGGTTTGTGTGACCCCCATGTCCTGCGATGTCCCAGAGCCCTGGGCAGGTCCCTTCTTGGGAATGGCCACCACCACCTTCTACCCCACCGGTGACATCCAAGGCACCAGTGGACCCCAATGGGACATCTCTGCATGGATGTGCTGTGAAAAGGACATCTGTGGTAGTGTCCACCACCATCCCAACATGGGAACTGCCACCACCACATCCCTTCCAAAGAAGCCACCATCCCAGTGAGAGAACAGCCACCACTAAATCCCTCCTGGAGGAGTCACCATCCCAAAAGCGGGACAACCGCCACCAGGTCCCTTCAGGAGAAGCCACCATCATGACGTGGGGACGCCAGCATCCCACATGGGCCTAGA
>NW_009930003.1:0-8361 GCF_000696875.1 Nestor notabilis | reverse complement strand
GCGGTTCCTTGGCGTTGCAGTGGAGTTGCTATTTGTGACTGCCTGTTCCCGAGCCCTCCGGTGCTCTCCAAAAAAAACAAGAAGGGAGTTGTTTGCATGGGAAGATTGGCATCTCCAAGCCTGGGATATGGTTTCCTGCTTTTTATAGCTGGAGTAGCAGCAGACTCGTCGGCCTGCCCTGATTTGGCATCCTTCTTCTTGCTTTTTTTTGGGTTGGAAGGGTTTCATCCTGACCCCTCAGCAGAAACACCGTCTCTAGCAGTAGGGGATCGGTTTGCTCCTTTTGGCTTTTTGGTTGCCCAAAACCTTGGTGAGATGGGATGTAGATGGCTCAGAGCCTCAGTAAGCGGAGAGGGGACTCGTCCCTTGGTCATCCGAACCCGGAGCAGGTCAGTAGATGCTGAAACACCCTTTTCTTCTCCCCTTCTCCCCCTCACCCTGGGGTGCTGCTGTGACAATGACATGGCAGGGAAGGTGTCACCTCTTGCCTTGTTCTGATGTGACGTGGGATGTGGGCGTTCCTGGAGACATCCATGGTGTCCCTCCCCAGCTCCCTGCTGCCCCATTTGCAGCCGTGCTGGGTGAGGGGACCCTGAACATGGGATGCTGCAGGGCTGGGTGTCCATGGGGTAAGGGTGATGCTGGGGATGAAGGCTGGTGTGGACTTAACAGGGGTTTTCTCATGGTGGTTGCATCCAGGCTGCTGCCAAAGGGATGGATTCAGGCAGGGGGGGCATGAGAAGGGCCGGGGCAAGGGCATGACATGGGCTGTTTGGGGCTCCTGGGTCCTGGGTGTCTATCAGCTTCTGGGTGTCCATCAGCTCCTGGGTGCCCATTAGATCCTTGTTGCTCAGGGACTTCTGGGTACCTGTTGGCTCCTGGGTGCCCATCAGCTCCTTGGTGTCCGTCAGCTCCTGGATGCTTGTGAATATGTGGGTGCCCTTAGACTCCTGGTACCTGTTAGATCCTAAGCATTCATCTGTCAGCTCCTGGCTGTCCATCAACTCCTGGTTGCTTGTGCATTTCTGAGTGCCCATGGACTCCTGGTACCTGTTTGCTCCTGGGTGCCCATCAGCTCATGGGTTCCTGTCATTGCATGTTTGCTTGTGGATTTGTGGGTGTCCATGAACTTCTGATACCTGTTGGATCCTGGGAATCCATCAGTTCCTACACCCGCATGCACTCTGGGTGCCCATTGTCTTCTGTTTGCCCATGGACTCCTGGGTACCTGTTGTCTCCTGGGTGCCCATCAGCTCCTGGGTGTCTGTCAGCTCCCGGTTGTGTGTGAATTCATGGGTGTCCATGGCCTCCTGGGTACCTGCTGGATGCTGGGCATCCATCAGTTCTTGGGTGCCCATGGACCCTGGATGCCCATAAGGTCCTGGGTGTCTGTTGGCTCCTGGGTGTCCATCAGCTGCTTTGTGCTTGTTGACTGGTGGGTGCCCATGGACTCCTGGTACCTCTTGGATCCTGGGCACCCATCAGCTCCTGGGTGCCCATGGGATGCCCATGGGATGCCCATTGAGTGCCCATGGACTCCTGGGTTTCTGTTGGCTTCTCAGTGCCTAACACCTCCTGGGTGCCCATAAGCTATTTGGTGTTGCCAGGTCCTGGTGCCCATCAGCTCCTGGGTGCCCGTGGGCTCCAGGGTGCATCCGTCAGCTTCTGAGCATCCGTCAACTCTTGAGTGCTCTTTGGCTCCTAGATATGCCTAAGATTCTGGTGCCCCTAGAATTACGGGCCCACATGGGTCCTGGATGCCCATCAGCTCCTGATGCCCAACAGCTCCTGGTGCCCAATGGATCCTGATGCCCATTGGCACCTGGGTGCCCATGAGTTCCTGGATTCCCTTTGGCTCTCAGGTGCCCATTGGTTCCTGGTGCCATCAGCTCCTGATGCCCATTGGCTCCTGCTTCCCATCGGCTTCTGGTGCCCATCATCTCCTGATGCCCAGTGGCTGCTGGGTGCCCATCAGCTCCTGGTGGCCAGTGAATCTTGGTGCCTATCAGCTTGTGGGTATCAGTCCCCTTCTGGTGCCCAATGGTTCCTGGAGCAATGGGCTCCTGGTGCCCATCACCTCCTGGTGCCCATCATCTCCTGTTGCACATCACTCCCGAGGTGCTAAACCAGCGCCCTCCAGGGTACCAAGATTTCTTGCAGCCCCCTCACCTGGATCCACATCACCAGGCATTGAGGGCAACTCATACCCCCATGTGCCAGGCTGGCACCCAGCAGAGATGCTAAGGGATGCCAGCATCAGTCACCCTTCTCCCTGGCTTCCCTCTCCCCCCAGAAATCGCAGTAACAATTGCTTTTGAGGTGCTTTTGGAGGATGCTGGTGAGGATCCAGGGATGCTGATGAGTCAGGGGGTAGCATTGCAGGGCCCAGCACTTAGAGAAGGCAACGGAGAAGGAGAAGGAGGAGGAGGAGGGGGAGAGAAGAGCAGGGCTGACCTCAGCATCTGGAAAGCTGCACTCTTGGGCCGTGGCCTGCGTGCCGAAAACCGGAGGCCAAAAAAATCCTTCCATATTTGGTGAAAGCTGCTTCAGGGCTCGGGAAAGGCTCCGTGCAAACGGGGGGCCGGGAAGCCCCCCCTGCACCCTGGACCACGGCGACACGGGTTCTGCAAGGGGATGGATGGTAGGGATGTGTGTGTGTAAGTTGGGGTGAGCATCACAGATAGGGTGGGAGTGGGACATGGGGATGGGGGGGACCTATGGGTGCTGCCAGCAGCAGAGGGAGGATGCTCTGAGATGCGCCAGCATGAATCTGAGCCTTATATTTGGAGGGGAAGAGGAGAGGGAACCCCTCACACCCCAGCACTGGTGATGCAAACCGTGATTTGAAGTGAAAATCCCATGGGAAAAGCCCCACAATGCATTTAGAGGATGATTTTTTGTTGCTTTGGGAAATGAGGCTCCTGCCATCTCCCTGTTCCCCATCCCACCGGCACTGGTCCCAGCACTGCCGGTCACTAGGATGGCACTGGGATTCCCAGCATCCTTCCACCCTACCCTGAAAAATTGCTCCAACTCCTTTATTTGTTATTCCTGTTTTTTTCTCACACTTAAAAAGCAGAGTTACAGCCAGGCCGTGTCCTTTGGGATGAATCACGGCAGCCGAGAAGTCAAAGAAGGGAAAACAACTGAATTCTCAGTGCATCCGTTTGGGGCTGAAGCCACCCTCCTCCTCCTCCCTTTTCTCCTCCTCCTCCTCTTCCTCCCTGTCCCAGAGGCGGCTGCTCTGCCGGGTTTCTCCATGGGAGCATCCCTGTACAAATCAAGGCTCCTCTGTGAGCTGGGAGGCTGGGAAAAACCACGACTGAGGGAAAAGCAAACATCTCCAGCCCCAGGACTGCGAATAAACACGGGAGTATTATTAGTAACCGAAGTGGAGCTGAATCAGAGCTGCTGATTTATGCTCTGAGTTGCTTTCAAGAAGTTACGCTCTGGAAAGCGGCTCCAGCTTTTCTTACCCGTGGGAGAACTGAGTGGCTGGGCTGGGAAGGGATGCAGCTCCGGATGTGATGCTCTATGGCATCACCCTGGCTCAGGCACAGCTCCTGGTGCTCCCCTGGGATGTGGAGAGTAGTTTCTGCATGACACGGGGCCTGGGGGTTCCAGGGATGGAGGTGGCTGGTCCCAAGGGATGGTCGTGGTTGGTGCCCAGGGACAGTTGTGACTGGTGCCCAGGGATGGCAGTGGGCAATACAAGGGATGGAGGTTGCTGGTACCCAGGAATGGTTGTGACTGCTACCCAAGGATGGAGGTGGCTGGTACCAAGGGATGGTCATGACTTGTGCCCAAGAATGGCAGTGGCCAATACCAGGGATGGAGGTGGCTGGTATCCAAGGACTGAGGTGGCTTGTAACCAAAGGATTATTTGTGACTGGTACCCAAGGATGGCTTGTACCAAAGGATGGTGGTGGTTCACATCAGTGGTGGAGATGACTAGTACTCAGGGATGGGTTGACTGGTACCCAAGGATGGCAGTAACTGGGAGCAGGGATGGAGGTGACTGGTGCCTGGGGATAGAGGTGGATGGTACCAGTGATGGAGGTGATTGGTATCCAGGGATGGAGTGACATACACCCGCAAAGGAGGTGACTGGTATCCAGGGATTGGGCAGACTGATACCATGGATGGGGAGACTGGTACCCAGGGATGGTGGTGGCTGGTGCCCAGGGATGTGGCAACTGGTGTCCAGCAATGGAGGTGACCGGTACCCATGGATAAAGTGACATGCCTAGGGATGCAGTAACTGGTACCACACGATGAGGAGGACTAGTACCAGGGATGGGTGGCTTGTACCAGGAATGTGATGCTTTACTGCTGCCCAGAGATGGAGGTGATTGGTACCCAAGGATGTCAGGGGCTGGTACCCAGAGATGGCAGTGGCTGGTACCCACTGAAACAAGGTCTTCTCCTGTCTGGTGGCTGCCACTCCTCTATTCGTGTGGCACAGAGCTATGTAGGACATATGGCTGAGCTTTATTTATCCCAAGGTGAAGGTTGGATGGGTTTGCCATGAAAGCTCTACAAAACCCAGTCAAACCTCCTGTTGATTCCCAGAGGAGATAATGTGATTTTTCCCAAGGGATTTTCCTGCCAGAAACCAAGCAGTTGAGAAAATATGGGATAGGATATAATAGCATCATCCTATGGTGGATGATGGTACCAGCCAGGGGCTTTTCCAGCTATGTGAATGAGCTTTACATGTTGGGATGATGCTCTTTGCTGCTTGTCACCTTGGGATGGATGGAAGCAGCTCTGGTTTTGCTTCCAAGCCTTTCTTTTCCAGGATTTTCTGTAGAAATTCAGTCAAGGGTGCATTAATCTTGGGCATTCCTTGAGGCAGGGGACTATCCCCGTGGGCCAGTGGCTCCCACTATATCCCAGCTCCCTCTAGTGGGATCTATCCTGGGAAGAAGCATGAAGGGAAAGAAAAGGTGCAGAACTCCCACTTCCCCCCGCACCCAATTTCCTCCAAACTCAAGGGGGACTCAAGGTGCTGAGATTCAGGCTGCTCCTAGCACAACCCTACTGCGAGACACTAGAGAATCCTCCCTCCCCTGCCTAGTAGTGCAGAGCATCAGGAGCTGATGGTAGGGACAAGCTGCAGTGGGGGAAAAACAACTTGTATTTATTTATTCTTCCCATTTTGGCACACTTTGGAGGGGTGGGAATAGTTCTGCTTGAAGCAGGATTAGCTCCTCCTTCAGCAGCTGTGGCAAGGATGAGCTGGGAAGGCCCAGAGTGACAAATCCCACTCCCAAAATGGTCCAAAACACTCCAGATTTTCCCTAAACCTGGATATTTTTACCCCAAAGTGAGGTCTCATGGTCAAAATCCCCTATGGCTGGGGCCTGGCACAGCTTGTTACACCAATGACCGCAGAGAAATGCTGCATGTTGCAGGTCTAGGAAGGGAATTTGGGGTGAAATTGTGTCTCCAGCAGATAGGGAGGTTCCCCCTTCCCATGGGATGTGATTTTAGCATCCCAGAGTGGGTAATGACAGCATGTGTGGTACCCTCCTCCGTGTCCCTGGTTTGCATTGCATCATTACGTGCACCGATGTGTGCACGGTCTCAGCCTGGGCTGAAGGGCTAAAGGTTGCCGTGTTGTCTGGGATTCCTCATGAATGCACATCCCTGCTCTCCCTTTCCTCTAAAATCCCAACTTTCTTTAGAAAATGGAGTTTTTAGGGCTTTCCTCCATTGATGACTCTTTGTTTGCAGGGGATGGAGGCAGGACACAATTCCCAGGTCCTGTTTTTAATCCTTCAAGATGTTTTCAAATCTCCAGGGATGCTCAAGCTCCTCCTGCATCACTGTGCCCAGGCAGGGAAAACAAAAATGATGGATCTGCACCCAGAGGCTTATTGAGAAATAATACAAGCAAGCTGGGAGAGCTCCCATCCTTCTTCAGGAGGCCAAGAGAGGGGGGATTCCCAATGCCAGAGGGAAAAAATGGGGGAAACCCCCCTCTCTGAGCCCCCCATCCCGGGTTTGGGGTGCTGCTGAATGCCCAAGTGCCCGGTGCTGGATCCTCTCCATCACTGGGTATGCAGGAGCATCCTCATGATGCTGGCACAAGCCTTTGGGATGGGGGATGAGCCTCTTGGCTCCATCCCAAGGGATCAGGATGCTTTTTAGGAGGGTTTGGGTTGGTTTGGGAGGGAGGAAACACCCAGGTTGCCAAAAACGAAAGGCTGGTCCGAAAGGAAACCTAAAGGTGTTTACAAAGAGCCGCGCTGCTAAAAATAACCAGCTCATATTTTAGACAGCCCTAAAAATAGGCAGCGCTGTTGGAGTGGCCAAACACTCCCAGGAATTTCCTGTGGGCTGCGGGCCGCGTGCAGGGGGGTCCAGGCTCGGCGGCCGGCGGGAATGGCCGGCATCGCTCCGGCTTTTCCTTTCCTGGGTGATGCGGGATGACCTCCATTGGGCCCCTTGGTGCACAGCAGGATCTAGCGGTGCAGGCAGCAATGGGTTTAACCCTTCTCCATCCATCCTTCCCCCCTCCCCGATAACCTCCAAAGAGCTTGGGTGGGTTTGAGAGAGGTTTTTAAACCTATCAGTAGAAAGCTCAACCTTAATAGTAGACAGTGGAGAATCTACTTGCAATGCTGCTGCGGGAAGATGCTGCGTTAAATGAAGGGATTGATTCAACAGTGGTGTTTGGGGGTGTGGGGGAGGTGTGGGGAAGGACCCTGTGCAGATGGAGGGATCCCTCTGCTCGCCCCAGGGACAGGCGATCCCATGGGAATGCTGGAGGGCGTTGCTGCAGGCGGAGCAGCCGGTCACTGTTGCAGCAGCGTCACAGCGTCGCAGCGTCACAGCGTCGCAGGGGCCAGGGCTGCAGTTTGAATGAGGCAGGGATTGCAATGGGAATGGGACTGGGGCTGCAATGTGGATTGGTCAGGGATTGTAATGCAGATGGACCCAGGTTTGCAACCCTGATGGGCCCGGGATTGCAATGGGAATGGGCTTGGGATTGCAACCCAGATGGATCAGGGATTGCAACCCAAATGAGTCCGGGATTGCAACCCAAATGGGTCCAGGATTGCAACACAGATGGTCCAAGGATTCCAAACCAAGTGTGTCTGGGATTGCAACCCAGATGAGCGATGGACTGCAATGCAGATGGACCCAGGACTGCAAACCAAGTGGGTCTGGGGTTGCAACCCAGAACAGCCCAGGACTGCAACCTAGATGCATCAGGGTTGCAACCCAGATAGGTCTACAACTGCAGTGATGATGGGCCCAGGGCTGCAGCACAGTTGGCCCAGCATTGCAACCCAAATGCATCAGGGTTGCAACCTAGATGGTCTCAGGACTGCAATGGAAATGGGTCTGGGGACGGCAGCACAGATGGGCCTGGGCTTCAGCCCCGTGGGAGTGGGATTGGAAAACGTGGGCCCCAGACTGCAATCTAAATGAGTCCAAGACTACAGCCCAGAGGGACCAGGTTTGAAACCTGGTCTGGAACTGGAGAATAGATGGGTCCAGACCTGGAACCCAGATGGGTCTGGGGTTGCAACTCAAATGCACGTGGAATTACAAACCAAAGTGGTCTGGGACTGGAATCCAAATTGGCCCAGGTTTGCAACCCAGTTGGCTCTGGGACTGCAACCCAAGTGGGTCTGGGATTGGATCCCAGAAGAGCCCAGGATTGCAACCCAAGTGGGTCTGGGATTGGATCCCAGAAGAGCCCAGGACTGCAATCCAGGTGGGTCTGGGATTGCTGTGCAGATGGGCCTGCGGTTGCTACTGGGATGGGGCTGGGATTGCAGCCCAAGTGGGTCTGGGATTCCAACCCAAATGGGTCTGGGTTTGGAACAGAGAACATCCCAGGATTGCCACCCAGATGGGTCTGGGACTGGCCCAAGGTTGCAGCTCGTTGCAACCCAAATGGGTATGGGATTACAACAGAAACATGTTTGGGACTGGATCCCAGAGAAGTTTAGGATTGCAACCCAGATGGGTCCAGGATTGCAATCCAGACAGGTCTGGGGCTGCGGCAGGAATGGGTCTGGGACGACCATGGTGCTGCAGAAGGAGTTGCAGGGTCCTCTGCTTTGCAAACAGCTCATTACCCCTAATGCAATTAGCTGTACGCAGGCCCCCATCCTGCCCACACCGGGTGCTGCAGGTCCCTCCTCCCTCATCCCAGTGCCAGAGTGTATGTAAGGCTGCTGCACCTCCCCTGTCATTATATGCACCGAGTTGGACGTTCTCTGTCGTGCACCCCATGGAGGGTGCTGGGGGGGAGCCAGATGGGTGCACAGCATTGCGCCCGTGGATGGGTGCACTCTCCCCGGGGTGAGATGCTCCTCATCCTCATTACCAAGAGGAAAT
>NW_009930002.1:739-4147 GCF_000696875.1 Nestor notabilis | reverse complement strand
CAGGTTGGACACAGGGGCTTGGAGCAACCTGCTCTAGTGGAAGGTGTCCCTGCCCGGGGCAGGGGCTGGGCTGGAGGAGCTTTAAGGTCCCTTCAACCCAAACCTCTCTGTGGCTCCCGGTTCTGAATGCAGGTTTCATGGCACTGCTCTATGAGTCGGAGCGGGGCCGCCATGGGGTGAGCTTGGACCTGTCAGTGGTGTTGGGGTTCCTAAAGCATTGAGGCATCTGGTGAAGTCAAACCAAGGTGCTCAGAACCAGCAAGAGCTTTTATCAGGGCGTGAAGGAACATTCATCACACCTTGTAGCTGGGGTGAAGCCCAGGAGGGTCAGTGACAGAGGGACCCTGCAGCTGCAGTGGTGGGTTCTGCAGCACCCAGTGGTGATGCCAGGGCTCGGCGGGTGGGTCAGGTTTGGGGCACCTCAAATGGATGTATCTGGAGCACCTCCAGAGGATGCTGCTGCTCCTCCTGGTAACTCCTGTTTGATGCTGCAGGAGGAGGAGAACCTGCGGGCTCAAGTCAGGGATCTGGAGGAGAAACTGGAGACTCTGAAGATAAAGCGGAATGAAGACAAGGCCAAGCTTAAGGAGCTGGAGAAGTACAAGATCCAGCTGGAGCAGGTGCAGGAATGGAAGAGCAAGATGCAGGAACAGCAGGCTGACCTCCAGAAGCGCCTGAAGGAGGCCAAGAAGGTGAGTGTGTCCCCATGTGCCCCTTCCCAGGTACCGGGTCCTGGGCTTCCTCTCTCTGGTGCCTTCCAGGGAGGTTCCTGGTCCTGACTCTCTGATGGAGACTCCAGGTTGTTAAAACTCATCCCCCATGAGCAGAACTAACAGACGTTGAGCTGCTCCTGCCCCACGGGGCTGGGTGCTGTGAGCAAAGGCACAGGGGTGGCAGTGAAGCGGGAGCCCAACCCCAGCAGACACACACAGAGAGCCAAAAGGATGAAGTCCTGTGGCATGACCAGATCTAGTTGCTCCGGAGCAATCCGTGTTCCGGCGTTCAGGGTCTCCTGTCACATTCCCGCTCACTGGAACTTTACGTTTAGAGCAGCCTCATTAAATGAACCAAATCAGCCCCTGAAGCAGGAGCTGAGTGGATCTTGTGTCACCCACCGTGGAGACGTTCCTCCTGTGGCAGCTCTGCTCCGGCTGGGCCCTGCCGTGGGGTGTCCTTTGGAATGGCCACTGCAGGTCTGCGCTTTCCCTCATTCCCTCCTCCTGGGGATGAGTTCCCGCTCTTGGTGCCCCCATCCTCTGCTCCCGGTGGACACAGGACTCCAGCCGTGGTGGCAAAGGAACTTGATCCTCCCTGGGGACAACCAGGAGAGATGCTGAGGCTCTACAAGTGCCTGGCAGGAGGATGGAGCCAGGAGGGGGCTGGTCTCTGCTCCCAAGGAACAAGGGATGGGACAAGAGGAACCGGCCTCAAGCTGCCCCAGGGCAGGTTTAGCTGGAGCTGAGGAACAATTCCTTGCCCAGAGGGTGCTCAGGCATTGGAACAGGCTGCCCAGGGCAGGGCTGGAGTCACCGGCCCTGGGGGCGGTCAGAAAACATATAGATGGGTTAGTGGTGGCCTTGGCAGTGCTGGGAAGGGTTGGACTCCATCTGGAAGCTCTTCCCACCTGGTTGGTTCTGTGATTCCATGACCCTGTGTTTATGAGCAGAATCTCTCCGTCATTGATTTGACCTTCCAGGGTCTCCTCACCCACTTGTGCTTGACCCCAGGAAGCCAAAGATGCCCTGGAGGCCAAGGAGCGCTACATGGAGGAGATGGCAGACACTGCTGATGCCATCGAGATGGCCACCCTGGACAAGGAGATGGCAGAGGAGCGAGCAGAGTCCCTGCAGCAGGAGGTGGACTCCCTCAAGGAGAAGGTGGAATATCTCACCATGGACCTGGAGATCCTGAAGCACGAGATCGAGGAGAAAGGTGGGAAGGGGCAGGCTTTGGGCTCCTGCTCTGGGCTTAGAGGAGCTCAGGCTTAGTTTTAATGTTGTTTTCCCTGAGATCCCACCCCAAAGGGTGTTGGACTGGGATGGACCCTACATGGGAGGTCACACAGGAGCTCTGCTGGTCACTGTTCCAGCCACAGGGGTTGCACTGAGCACACACCATTGGTGTGATACCTTGGTTGGATTCCCTGGGGCCTTTCAGCTCTTGGTGTTCCAGGTGGGCTTTAAACCCTGCTCACAGCAGGAGATGAACCAACCATTAAACACGTGGAGAGGCCCTGGCACAGTGCCCCAGCCCTGGCAGTGGTCCAGGTTGGACACAGGGGCTTGGAGCAACCTGCTCTAGTGGAAGGTGTCCCTGCCTGGGGCAGGGGTTGGAGCTGGAGGAACTTTAAGGTCCCTTCACCCCAAACCAGGCTGGGATTTATGGTTCTATGAGTTGTAATATTGGCATTCGCCTGAAAAGAGAATCAAACCCTAGCAGCTAGTCCAGCAGCTGCGGGATGGGATGGGATGGGATGGGATGGGAAGGGTTGGGATGGGATGGGATGGGATGGGAAGGGTTGGGATGGGAAGGGAGATGTGTGAAGGCACTGGGAGGGTGTGGGCAGCACAGGAGTGGTCTGCAGGGGATGGAGGAGTAACTGGGATGAGCAAAGTGCCTGGTTTGAGTTTGCCTTGGCTGGATCCTGAGGGCACCCGTGGCACCGGTGGTACCCGAGCTGGCGCCGCGGTGACCGGTGGCACTTGCTCTGCACCAGGCTCGGATGGAGCAGCCTCCAGTTACCAGGTGAAGCAGCTGGAGGAGCAGAACGCGAGGCTCAAGGAGGCTCTGGTGAGGTAGGACACGGCATGTGCTCCCCCGGCCTGGCCTTGCAGTTAGATGCTCTTTAAGATCCCTTCATCCCGGCCCATTCCCTGTGTCCGTGGTTCCTCTGGTGCAGCTGCGGGTCCATCCTGTGCCGGAGCAGGACCGCCCCGCACCCCCGGGTGTCTCTGGCTCAGCTCTGTGGTCATTCCCCTGCATGAGCCCATCCTCTGGGGTTTGGGCCTTTCCCCTCTGGAAGCCGCACGTGCTTTAGCTGGAGGTTCAAGTGGGGCCCTGGAGTGACCCCGCTGCTGTCCCGTGCCCCGTAGCCCCCCGCGTTGCGTGGGTGGGGGTGATGGGGTGCAGAGAACACCCTGTGCTCGGTGACAGCTGGTCCGGCAGGACCAGGAAGAGGGGGGAAGCACCAGGAAGTGCCTTGCAGGGATGTCCAAAGCTGTGCCCGCTTGGGCTGGGGGTGCGACGACACGAGAGCAGCCCCAGTGCTTGTGCTTCTGGGGCAGAGCTGCCCCACACATCAGCAGGGCTCCGTGCACGTGTCCCCCTGAGCTGCTCTGGAGGCTCCCGTGGAGCTTGCGCTGGGGTCTGCACCCCGCTGGGGCCCCCGGGGGCAGGGGGGGGGGGGGG
>NW_009930002.1:0-583 GCF_000696875.1 Nestor notabilis | reverse complement strand
AAGCTCCAGGAGGAGGTGAAGCAGGCGGAGAAGATGGTGGATGAGCTGAAGGAGCAGGTGAGGCGCTGGGCAGGACGGGAGGGTTTGGGGCATGGAGCAGCTCAGGCCTGGTCACCTCCAGGCATGGGGCACGTTCCTCAGTGACACCACAGAGGGACCAGAACCTGTGGTCCCTGTGCGAAAGGGGGCAGTGGAACCGAGCTGGGCTCTGCCTGACCACGAGTGGCCCCTGGGCACAGGACACGGGGGGCACGTGGAGCTTCGGGGGCACGTGGAGCTTCAGGATGCTCTGGGTTTGCTGCTCACTCAGAGCTGCTCCATCATGTCTCCCTGCCCGGGTCACCCTCGTGAGGCTTATCCTTGCGGGCTGGGACCCTGGGGCAGGAATGGGGCAGCCCTCGGGAAGCCCTTGGGAAGGATGTGGAGTCACTGCAGAGCAGGTTGGGAACCCCTCCAGCTGCAGCCCCTGAGCTCTGAGTTGTGTAGAGATGGGCTCTTCATGGGTGATGCTTCATGCGGAGCCCAAACTACCCATCCCTCTGTCGGTGCTGAGGGAGCAGCCTCTCACCTGGGTGTCAGGGGA
>NW_009930001.1:0-8878 GCF_000696875.1 Nestor notabilis | reverse complement strand
ACCTTCTCACCCATCTCCACAACATCCTTCTGTGCAGAACCTTCCTCCTGTACAATCTCTGACACCTTCTCACTGATCTCCACATCCTTCTCTGCAGACCCTCCCTCCTGCATGGACTCCAGTTCCTGCTGTCTCCATGCTGCCACGCTTCCCATCACCTCAAACACACCCTCCTGGTCTGTGGTTGCCATCTCTGCACCAGACTCCATTCCCTTCCCTTTCTTCTTTCCATTGCGATCCCCTTCTGCCCTGTTGCTGTTCTCGGGTGCAGATTCCTGCACTGCAAGGGGACCCCCCAGCAGCAGCACAGGCACCATCTCCTCCTTGGGCAGCAGATCTCCCACCCATGTCACTTTTTCTTCTGCCTCCTTGGAGCGATCTTCCCCTCCCTTAGCTACACACTCTTCCTCCTCATGCGCTTGTGTCTCTCCTTCCATCACAACTGATACTTCTGGTACCACTTGTTCTGCTGCCTTCTGCACATCAAGTGTTCTTGCTCCTTTGGCCAAGGAGGTTGCATCTGGTGCTGCTAGGAAACAATCAAACATTAGTTTTACTGATAGCTGTGTTAGTGTTAAGGCTGTTTACAAGGTTATCATTAAAGATGTGATCTCTCCCGAGCGATGAAGGGACAGCAGCATGGTGACGAGAAGAGAACTTCCTGTGCTGCTTCTCGCCACCCACTGTGATCTGGCTGTGCTCCCAGTGCTGCTGTTCTGGCATAACCCATTGAAGCAAAGACATTGAGGCATGACCAGCCTTCAGCTCTGATGGTCCTGCCTGTGCCCCCCCTTCCTGACCCGCCTCTCTGGGAGCTCGGGTGTGTGAGCAAATATCTACAGGCTACAGTGACATTCAGACATGCAGAAATAGGTGGTAAACTGCTCATGTGAAATAGGCACACACAGGAAGAACCCTCAGCTGCTCCCGTGGAATGGAGAACTGCTTCCCATGGGTGCTGTAATCACATCAGGGGAATAGTGCAGGATCGATTCCCACCTGCTGGGAATCCGGTGCTCCAGGATGTGTCCCTGGGCCGGCACCCCAGCACCCTGTGCTGCTGCACCCATGTTCCATACAAACCTGGCAGGTTCCTATTCTTTAGGAGCTGAGAAGTTTTGTGCCACTGAAAGGAGAAAGGAGCAATGTCTTTCCCAAGCCACCCTCTCTCAAACTGGGTCGGTCTTGCCCCAGATCAGGAACAACATGTTCTCTGCCCTGGTCTGTACACCAGAAACATAGATCCTTGTGGAGACCAACACACAAAGACCCCTGGACTTGGAAATTAAATGTTATAGACAGTTGTTTGCTGTCAGCTGAAGCAATCTCATCTGAGAAAGAATTACTGAGAGGATGACTAATACTGACAGGCCAGAGATGAGAAGGAACCTCCAGCCTCCTGCATACACCTCCTGGATGAAAGACAACAAACCTTAAAAGCCTATGCTCTTAGAGTACATAAAGGAAGAAGATTAAAAGGTTCCCAGCTGACCAGCAAAAACTTGGAATACCCTGGACAAATGTACCAAAGTAGAAGACAGTGCCCAACCAGCACTTTAAAACAGTATGTGTGACCTGTTCTGGCTGTTCAACACTTAGACGACGGAGGAAGGGAAGGGAAGAGCACAGTGCAGTCACTTTTAACCTCTGGTTTTCTGCTCTTGTCAGCCTCATCACTACTGTGGGGTAGAATGTTACCATGTCCTGTCATGTGGCTCACTGCAGCACGGTGGCTTTAATGTACAACGTGCAAGGCTCTGCTGTCTCCAGCAGTAAACTGCCAGGGTGGCTGGACCAGAAACGTTCTCAGAGGGAACCACAATCAAGCTGAAATCTCCTCCCTGCCAATTATGCCAACTGTTAACAGGAAAAAGCCTGGAGACCAAGTCTGCCATTCAGCTTAACTCCCAGTCGGTCACTCCCATCCTTTCCTTTCCCAAGGCAGCCTTGTGCCACCTGGAAGCAAAGGGAAGCTCACTAGATTCCTGCTTCCCACAGCTGTTTCCTTGACTGGCAGCCAGTTTTTCCATGGCCCAGATTCTTCACCTAGGATGATTATAACTGCCAAAAAAAGCATTAATGTTACCTGAGTACAGAAGGCAGCTAGGCATCACCCCTTTGTACACAAGTGAGGAAGGAAAAGAGCACGAGGACAGTGTGTAGCCTGGAAAGGAAAGGGTGAACACTTCTATAAGGAGACTTCAGATGAATAAGATTTAATCCATGTCCCCGATGGACAGCCCACCTCACCTTCGCTGGCATCATGCTCTGCACGTGTTATGTGCTCTTCTTCCTCATCCACATGGGAATCACCAGGTTCGGGTTCAGAATTCACATGGTGATCATTTCCAATTGCCTTTGCCATTTCCTCCTGGGCTGGTTTGTGGCCATCAAAAACTAGCACAAGGTTACAAGGGAGCAAGCAAGAGAAACTATTAAAACGCAAGAGGAGAGTAGAAGGCACCCAACCATCTCAGCTTGGTCCAGAGCTGGGACGCTGGGGCAGGCCCAAGTGGAGCCATGTGAACCTTCACCAGCAGTAAGGTTTTAATTAAAATTACATAAAAGATTAAACCCAAAAGGAGACAACCACTCAAAATCCAAGGAAGAGTCATGCAGGGGCTCCACTGAAGCACACAGCAGCAATCTTGCATCACATCTCACAAACAGTGAGGTTGCTTTTCTCTGAGGGGGTCAACGCTCAAGCAACAACATGAGTTTATAGACATAAAATCATTATTGGTTTATGAGTATGGTTTTAGAATTCTATGTTAAGCTCCCAGCTGCAGTTCTGATGATTTCCCAATCCCTCAAACTAACACAAGTGACCAAAGACCTATGCTTAGCTACGACTAAGTGGGAATTATTCTGCTCTGTACATGCCACGATCCTTCACAGCCAAGTCACACATTCAACGTTATTGTTAGGGCTGTGCATCACTCTCACTCTTGCTTATGTCTTGCTGGATGATTATGCAGGTGGCTTTCAAGCTAGAAATGCTGAACAAGTTCTTTATGAGCAGTGCTCCAGCTACATACACAGTCCAGTCCCTTCTGAACCTCTTCCAAGAGCTCTCCCCTCCAGCAGCCCAGGCTTCTCCCTTCAAGTTCTATCAGCTTCTGTATCTTTCCTTTGCTGTCGCAGTTACTGGCTTAGTCTCTCACACAGATCACTTGCTAGTTTGCCACTGACACTGACTGACAGCATAAAGCCAAACCTTGCTTTTGGTTTTACTGCAGACTGCCCATGAGGGACCTCAGCCCTTCAGGTACATCTCTGCAATAGCTGCTGCTTTGGTTTGTGCTGTGACTATCAGTGTGAGGCCTGGGTAATCCCTGTTGCTGCCAGGATGGTGCCAGTGCTTGTATGTTCCAGATATGGAACAACCAAGTCCTTGTCTGAAAGGGAGAAACTCAGACAACTACTTGCACTTGAGACTTAGGGTAAGCACAACCTTCAGGTCTTAGAGGAGACAATCGCTGCACTTCAGATCTTATTAGTGTATGTGACATGAGGGTGTACACTTGCCAGCTTCATCTACGCAGCAGAAGTGCTGCAGAGACACTTGTTCCACGTTCCAGTTTCTAGATGTTTCTAGAAGACAAGTTCTCCAGGCTCAGTGAGAATACAGACACTTTTCAGTATCTTCACCAAGGATCACCCTAGAATCAGCCAATGGCATTTTATTTAGACAAAATACTTTGCTCTAGAGATGCGGGGCTTGAGCCAGCAAGAAAAGAAGATCTGAATCCTGACCTGGCCTTCTTTTAGAGAAACCGAGACTGAAACCCACTGCCAGCACACGGCACTTGGTGTGCCCCTGACTAGACCGTGCCTCAGAGCCTGGGTAGGAGTGTGCCACCCTAGGATACCTTGGCTTCCCAGCAGCTCCTCATTTCGGTTTCTCTGAAAACAAAACGGGGCAGCCGTGAGTACAAAGCTAATGCTGCCCCCACACAGGAACTGGCTTTGGGCCGCTCTGCAGTGGACCATGTCACAAAAGTCCCCCTAGCTTGGGGCTATGAGAAGACAGCAGCAGTGAACCAGTTGTGCACATCCTGCTCCAGTCATTCAGAGCAGATGAGAAGCTTTCTGCTCCAGGACACCCCTTGGCTGCCTCCCACAGCGGTACGGGCAGCACGTCCTCCCAGTGGGTGCTTCGTGGTGCACGTTTAGTGCCCTGGCTCTCGGGCTGACTCACTGGCAGTTACTGCCTGTGCAGCCTCTGCCAACGGGAGCTGCCGTGTGGGAGCTCAGGGCCGCGGCAGGGTGACACACGCTGCTCACAGCAGTGCTCTCTCTCGGGATCAGCAGTTCCTTATCACAAGGCGCACAGCAGGACCAGAAAACACACAGCAGGGGCTGCCGCAGGTATGTCTGTGCTTCAGACAGAGCTGTCACAGCACCGGCGCTGACCTGCCCAGGCTCAGCCCTCCATGGAGCCACCCAGAGGAGCACTTCGCACCTTTTGCTTTCTTCAGCGCATCCAGTTTTCTCTGGTGAACTTGTTCTGCACTGTTAATGACAGCACTGGCTGGGAGAAACCCTGTCACGAGCAGAGCACGATGGGCCTCAGAGGGGCAAAGCCAGAACAGTGCCGTACCCACCGCTCCTCAGCGCAGGCTGATGGGAATGACCAGTCCCACGGGGAAGCTCATGTGAAAAAATCAGGGAGGCCCAAGAACAGACCAAGAACCAGTTCTACACTCCCAGTAAAGGACTGAGCTCTTTTGACCCCAGTGCCTCTGGGGACTTCTAGCTTCAGCCTCTCGCAGGGCTGGAGTAGTGTGAGTTGTAACCATCAGGCATTTCATAACATCACAGAATCCCAGACTGCTTTGTGTTGAAGGGACCTTAAAGCTCCTCCAGCTCCAACCCTTGCCACGGGCAGGGACACCTTCCACTAGAGCAGGTTGCTCCAAGCCCCTGTGTCCAACCTGGCCTTGAACACTGCCAGGCATGGGGCAGCCACAGCTTCTTCTGCCAGTGCCTCGGCATCCTCATCAGCCTTCCTTAAATTCTGCATTAGAATCTTTATCATGGCAGCAACTGTGCAAAGTGCCTGGGATAAGCCAGAATTCCCATACAGCCTTTGTTACCCCACAGTATTTCTTTAGCAGGCCCATTATACCTCAGAAAGTGTATTATCTTTTTCTTTCACTGCTTTCCACACAGTTTCTTGGCAATTCTTTATTTGCTATAAAATTTACCTGGACAACCTTCATGTAGACAGGGAAAAATCTGTCTGCAACTTGGGAAGATGTTCCTATCTGTAATTGTCATGAGTCAATGATTTTTCTTGTCCTCCCTTGATCTGCAGTGTCCCTGAGTCTCAGGTAGTCTCCTGGCAGCAGAGATGATGCAGAACTTGACTGAGAAGTGAATTCCGTTACCTGCACAGTGCTCAGATGATCTCTATGTGACAGAGGATCTCTGTTCAAACTTAGAGCCACGGAGCCATGTGTGCTGGATGTGGGCACACAGGAATTCATGCTACCAAACAGTAATGCTATTTTCTTGGGCTAACTCAGTGCCAAATTACCAGCCTGGCACATCCAATGGGTCTTTCCTTGGTTTTCTACTACAGCACAAATTCTATCCTCAGGTTTTTAAAGTTCTTTCTCCTTCAGCACATCTCAGCCTAGTGGCGAAGGTGCTGAGATGGAAGTTTCTTTCCCACAAGGGAAGAGAAGGGTTCCAGAAGCAAACTTCTTTGAAGACTTTAGCACTCTTCAGTGGCGAGCATGTTACTGTCACTGTCTCAATTCTGAATGAACAGCAAAGCAACAGCAATGCACAAGACAAAGTAACCCAGCAGCAACAGACTTGCAAAGCATTAAGCATCAGCATTCAAATTGTTTATTCCACACACAGCTGTCTTGGATGCACTGCTGTAAACAGAAAGCCATAGAAACAGAACCAAAACCTGCTACTGGCATAAAGGAAAAGCATTCTACATTACACTGCAAACTCAGCACACAGAAAGACAACTGGAGATTCCATCTACCATGGCCTGTGGCTGTCCCTAGGTCAGCACCAGTGCAGACACTGTTCTGCCTGATTTAACAGCATCCATGACGTTTCCCCATGACCTGGGTGACATTGCAAAGCAAAGCTCACATTTGCCCTCATTCCCCAGATATGATAATGCAAACCTTGCTCATGTGGCCAACCTTGCATTAACTGCCCATGAAGTTACCCAGGAAGGTAAGGTTGAAACTGCACCATCCCCATTTTGTCAACAGCAGAAACGAGGTGTCACAACTGATTGATTTGCTCCTTGTCAACAAGCCCATGCTAGAGTGAAGCAACACAACCATGGATCAACTGACATAGTTCTGACTTTCACCTGCTGCACCATGATTCTCAGGGTAATTTTTAGTGGTTTCTTTGAACCTAGTATTTTGACATTATAAACTGTTCCCCCGTCTGGCATACAGATTGTCCCATAGGCAGTGAATCATGTTGGGATTTCATAGTGATTGCATGCTATGTGAAACCAAACTGGAGTAAAAAAGAATGGCCAAAGCCTTACATTGGCAACACTAGAAAAGAAACAACAAACCAGGTGACATTCTGGGTGGTTATTTAGCTCACAGCAGCACAGAGCATTGTAGAAGCTTGAAAATTGTTCAGCAGTGGTATTCCCCATGCTGCACCACGACAGAGAAACAAGGCAAACACAGCAACCCTTGCAGGCACCAGTCACTCACAGCTGTGCCCAGGAACTGAACTCACCCCCTCCTTTGTCACTGTGAGGAGCCTCATCATTGCTGTCCTCCACTTCTGTCACACTGCTTTCCAAAGGCGCTAGAAGACCTTCCTCCCCATCACCTCTCCTGGTACTGGTGTTCATCTCCCCATCTTCCGCTGTGTCACTTTGGACTGACCAAGCCTGGTCGAGTTCCCCATTAACTTCAGGACTTTGATGCTGTATTGCTGTTGTACTTTCATGAAAAGTGTCTCCCCTCACTGTTAGATCTTCTGGTTTTGCCTTTTCTGCTTTGTCTCTTCCTTCCTTTTCCAGTACAGAAGTTTCCTGATTTTCCTCCACCCTGAGCAGTTTATTCTCCCCATTCTCATTTCCAGACTGTGCATGTGCTGTGTTGTCAGATGCTCCTTCACCATTATGTTCCTCTTTGCCCTCAGCACTGCCTTTCATTGTTTCAGCACAAGAGTCATCTTCACTGCTGTACTGGGTGCTGATGGATGAGAGAGAGCGCGCAGGCCTCCCACCTAGAAATAGCAAACAGAACTTTGGTGTAGCACTTGTCATTACATCTGCCTTCATTGGCCACTAGTTCCCTTTGGTGTGCACAAAGGGACAGACACTCATATCAGCCTCTGAATCACACCATCTGAGGATATTGTGACAAAACTGCAGTAAGCATAATGGAAGAACATTGCCCAGATGTATCAAAGGGTTAAAGTCAAAGCTATTTAACATATTTTTCTGACAATGGAAATGAACCAGATTAGCTCCATCAATCACACAGAAATACACCTTCAAAAGCACCTCTAAAATGTGGCTCAGACAGGTTTTAGAATAGGTTCTTGAGCTCCACCTGATGAAAGACTTCATCCATAGCAACAGTCCTTTAGTGACCTCCTGTCATCTCAGTGAATACAATGAAGATCTCCAAAATCACGTGCAAACCATCCAAGCTGAACAGGAGGTGAAGTTCACTGTCTCCTCTAAAAACCTACAGGTTAGGAAATTCATAAATGGAAAATTTGAGGGGGGGGAGGAGGTGAAGGAGAAAAAAGCAGTAATTCTTCACCCAGCATTCAGCTGAAGAGTAGAGCTGCTGCCACAAGCACTGCTGGTGTCCGGAGTTCACAGGGGTTCAGGCGGAGACTGGGCAAACTCAAGGAGGAGAAGGCCAGTTAGGGCTAACAAGTAAAAAAGGGACCACCCTTGAGAGGGGCTGACAACAGGGGTGGGAACACACACTGGAGAAGCAGCACAGGACTCTCACCCTGCTCTTGCACCTTTCCCAGGCTCACGCTGCTGGCCAAAAGCCAGAGGCAGAATCTGAACCCTGGTCTGTCCTTGTTGAGCTCTTCCCAGAGCACAGGATCCAACCTGTGCTGCAGTACTTCTCCCTGCAGCCACCACCTCCCTGCAGCCTCCTCCTCACCCTCCTCCTTGGCTCTGAGGAAGGCTCTTGCCATTTGAATTTTAAATTCCCTGCCCTAGTAGCAGGTGTCCCTGCCTGGGCAGGGGGATGGACCTGGATGAGCTTTAAGGTCCCTTCAACCCAAAGCAGTCTGTGGTTCTATGAAAATTCCTTCTCTAACTGTGGCTTCTGCTCACGCACTATCCATACACCAGAACTGCATTCCACACGGAACAGCACGTGCAGAAAACATGTTGCACAAAGACATCTTACAGCCACAGCTTAAAGATCCTGCTCAGAGAACTGCTCCTCCAGCACCGGGAAACTCAGGGGCTGAGGAAGGCAGTTCCTGTACATGTTTCTCCTGAGACAACATATTCATTTCTCTCTGTCACAATTAGGCACCCCAGGGAAGTGGCAATTCAGGTAAGTGGGGAAGAGGTGGGTATTAGAGAGGTTTATGGATTCAGTTCTGGAAGAAAAACTCTGCAGGATTTAGGAAAACGATGGCTCCAGCAGGGGATCTGCTGTCTTGGAGAACTTGTAAGAAGGGAAAAGAACTGCTTAAGGCTGTGCAAAAAGGCAGAACCAAACCCAAAGGAGTTAAAGAAAAATCTTTTTTAATGATGAACATCCAGGAAAAGCTTCCACTGTTGAGACCTACAAGGCACTTCCATATCCCCAAAAATGGAATTACAAGTTGCTACTAAAGTTGCTTGAAGTATTTAGCTGGCGAATGAAGTTGTTCGGCCACTGTC
>NW_009930000.1:60482-71471 GCF_000696875.1 Nestor notabilis | reverse complement strand
TTTTTCTTTTTTCTTTTTTCTTTTTTCTTTCGTTTTACCCAAATGGTCTTCACTGGATCTGAAAGCCAAGCTGGTAGATTTTTCTTGTATTATCAACCTTCAGAATGTGTCTTTCTCATTGTTTCAGCTCCCCTCCTTCATATTCTGCAGTGAAATGTGTAAAATGCACATTATTTTTAAACTGGTTTAATCATTTCATATCATACAAGACCTCAAAGAAAAAAAAGAAAGAATACCTCACTATGTCCTACTTTAATCATTTTTAATTTTAGTGTTAATTACTACTGTGTTAGGCTCCTTACAGAGACATAGCAGCATGCAGATTTTCATAGCCGTTTCCAGTTGAAAAGTAGGAAACAGGAATTTAGAGCAGGTACAGGCTGAAGAATTGAGACCATGAGACCTTGGACATAACTCTCTTGACTTCAGCGTTAAGAAGCAATATGTTCCATCCATATCTACATTGAAGAGCAATTTAGGAAATTAAAGGTCTGAACTCCTCTGTGCCAATATCTGTTTCACAGAGGAAGCCTTCAGCTATTATGCACCTGATTAAGACATTTCAGTTTGATGTCTAATGTTTAATGGCCTGAACCCTGACCTATGGGTCTAAGAGTTGGGTGATTAAAGTATCTGCAGTTTTTGTTGATTTCACTCGGGTGGATAGGTGCCTCTCACTTCTCAAAAACAAATTCTTAATGACTTTTTTCAGTGAAACTGTAAGGAAAAGGAATTTAATTCAGAGCTCATTAGTCCATCTTGGAGACATTTGGTCATCTGGGTCATAAGCTTGTGACTTTCCTCTGACCACATGTATCTGTCTATACTCACACTAGGACAAAAAACTGTGCTTCCCAGAACCAGACTTGCCTCTGCTAGTTCCAAACAAAGAGAAGAATGAAAAAGCTGACATTCAAAAATGTAATTAATACTAATGGAAAATAAATAGATACATATGTTCCCTATGGCCCGTGATGGTCTTTTCTGAGAATGCTTGTTCATACTTAAGAATGACAGGCAGTGGGTGGTTTTCCAGTGAGCAATCACCTCAGGCTTGAAGTTAGGAAGGAAAGGAGAGGAGCCAGATGTTTTTAGTAGAGGGCTGAGCACCAGCAAGTTCAGTGCCTGTCCTTGGTAAAGCCTATAATGCAAAGGACCTATCAGCACAGTCCCATACATCCAAGCCCTGACCAGAAAATGCATCTTAATTCAAAATTTTGGATGGAGCTGGGTCTACCTCTTCCACCGATCTGAGCTGAACTGGAACTGGGCCACAAGAAGGGTCTGGTTTTGATTAACCTTCTCATTCATGCAGCATTAACCAGCTTAATTTTTTTATTATTGCTGTGAGAGAAAAATTAAAGAAGGAGTTGCCTGGCATGGTGTGGCCTGCAGCTGTTTTATCTGAATTTCAGAGAGCGAGAGAGAAGTATGGAGAGACTTGGCTAAAATGGAAAATGTTAAGGGGGGATAGGGTACATAAAACACAGCTGCTACTGGGCAAGGGTCTAACTCCTAGGCCAGAAATCTGTATTGCAATACCCTCTCAGAAGCTTGGAAATAACATCTGTATTGGCTGATGTTTGTCCTTTTTCTTTTAGCCAAGCCCTGTTTCCAGCTGCTTGGTTGTTTTGACATAGCCTGAAATTCAGCTTTTCTTCATTCAGCCATAAGGAGTACAGTCACTGTAAAATGAGGGTCATTTTTGTGTCTTCCAGTTTATCCTGTTATCTATCTAGCTTGTGGCAGGCAGTTGTGCCCACTACACAAAGCACTTTTGCAAGAAAGGATGATGCAGCTCCTCTGAAGACTCTTCATGATGTTGACTGAGCTGGCCCCAGAGCCCAGGCTTGGTGAGTGATGTAATCTTTCACCTTCAAGTTCAACTTGGAAAATTGCTTTCAGGACTATTACTTTGGCATCTTTTATGTGCTTAAAATTCCAAAACGTTAAAAAAAACCCAAAACATTAAAAGAAAAAAGACATCAAGAGGAAAAAAATGGACCAAAAAGCAACATTATGATTCTTGCATTGAGTCTTATTTCCCAAGTAACTGCAAGAAATAAAAAAAGGTCAGTTTCCCAGGTGAACATTGCAGAAGTGTACATGCACTTTGTTAGTTTCCCAGAGGTTTAAACAGAACTTGACATTTCACATTTCACTGAACGTTACGCTCATACAATGGGTTGGGTATTATATTTTTGAGCCAAAAGTTCTCATACAAGGGCGTCTAACTCCCTGAAGCCAAATCCTTGTTTCGGCACCTAAAATTTCTGAACACCCACAGCTTTTTCTGATTTTGATTAGATTTGTTTGTGCTCAGCACTTCTGACAAACCCCTCTGATTTTATTTAGGTGCCTGTTGGCAGGGGTGTCCACACTTCAAAGAAAAAAGTTGAGAGAGGAAGAAAACGGAAAATAAGCAGTATTCTTAGCTTAAGATGACTTACAACAGAGGTTCAAATTCAACTTTAGGATCCTTTATTGGCCTAACCTAAACCGTTCTGAATTGGTTTGGCTCCACTAGAGCTCTTAATAATGTTGACAAAGTTAGGCTAGCTATGCGAAATTAAGAACATTTCTATTTTTTTCTTTTTCTTTTTTTTTTTTTTTTTTTTTCCCCATAGAATTACTCTGTTGATTTCTGTATGTTACCTTAAGGATCATGGCTGAATGTTTTGCCCCAGGACCTTACTTCACTGCACTCCAAGAAGCAATATGATCAAGGATGGGGAACATTGTCCTCTCAAATCATCCCTGCTGCCAGAACCCAAGACCAATTCCCAGCACAGTCTATATACAAGACAGCAGGTAGCAGGCAGAAACAGAAACCCCTTATAGAAGGGCTCATGTCCTGCATGTTTGTACCTGCATGAAGAGCAACAGGCAACAAAACTGATTTAGTGTGGGCCCAAGGCTTATATATGAAAACACTTCTATGGAAGAACAAATCAAGATTAGAAAAACAGCAGGAAGTTATCCAGTGCCCAGCAAGTGGTATCCAAGGAACAAAACCACTGGGACAGGTCACCATGGGTCATGAACAAGGTAAGAGAGTCTTTCTCCTTCCAATATCTGTCTCAGTTCCTCATATCTCCTGCCATTTCCACACAATCCCTAGTCTTCCTTCAGGCAAATTTCCATTGTTTTTTCCAGAGGAAGTACTGAGTAACAGCTGAGTCAGGTTGTGAAGACTTGAATGTGTGATCTTCTACATGACACACTGCAAAAAAATGCTTCACTGTGTGATGGGTTTAGGAACAAGAGAAAGGAAAAACCTAGCTGCTGGTGCACCCCTTTCCCCCAAAAACCAAAGGACTGAAGAACTTTTTAATCTTTCATAATATTTAGTTATATAGGTTTGGGGAGAGGGGGAGGGGGAGGGAAGAAAGGGAGGGGAATTTGAGCATCAGATTATGTAACTTTTAAAAATGTGTTTTTACTTACAAGCTAATCAACATCTCCCACATCAAACAGTAACTGTGGTGTTGAGCAGGATTATCTGCTTTGTCTCAGCTATGGATTGAAATGTGTAATGTTATCCTGTTTAATATTTTAACCGTATGGGCTGCAATTTCATGGCAATTGTATGACAAGGGAGGTGCTCAGCAAGACGGTCAAAACTCAAAAGATGGGGTGGGTGTTTGGGTTTTTGTGTTTGTTTGTTTTTGGATATATCTTTTTGTTTGTTTCTTTACACCTTTACTAAGCTACTTTTTTTGCCCAGCAATGCAGGAAGACTAGAACTAGGACTTGTACCTGCAGAGTGGGTGCTCAATACCAGATGCACACAGCTGCATGTGTGAAACCAGCTCATCAAGATAACAGCTATACCTGACCAACTATACCTGACCAACATAGCTAATGTTCTCTATCTGAATAAGTCAGTGGGTCGTGCTTTTTCCTGTTTGGTGTTTCTTGCACGTACACAGCAATGAGGATGAAGACTGGGGAACACTGGATGTCAGGAAACAGTCTTGTATAGAGTATCTGGATGAATTCTCTCAGTCCTTTATATGTAATAGAACAGAATAGAACAGAACAGAACATTTCAGTTGAAAGAGACCTACAGTAGTCATCTAGTCCAGCTACCTGACTGGCAGTGACCAGCACTGAGTTACTGTAGTTCCCAGTCCAATTCTAGAGGACACTGCAAAGATGAAGTCTTTCTTGTGATGAACTTACTTCCAGCCTCAAATTGAACTTTCTATTTTTCTATCAGTGGACTGTTCTGAGCAACTTTGGGATATTTTACAAAACTGGGCTCATTTAGTGTTGGTGTCAAGATGTAATGCCACTAAACTCTGCATTGAAATTATTTTCCAACATGGTTGTTGGAAACTTGATTCTTTTTACACAGGCTTTCACTGAAGGTGTAATGTTGTTTGTTTCCTGTCATACCTCACAGTGAAATGTTGCTGTGGAGTCTTTCAAATGACTTGTAGCTCATCCCACTCATCATGGCATTTCACCTGTGATGGTACACCTACTGTCTGGATATAACTAGTTTTCAAAAATATTTTGCGATTAATTACATGAAACTTGGCGTTATACAAGGACTAAAATCTGACATCTTCATTTAGACAAAACTCACATGCAAGCCAATAGGAATTTGTTTTAAGAAAGGAATTCAGAATCTGACTCAACAATAAATTATTTAATATTAATATTACATTAATACAGTTCATGCAGAATACAAAGTGAATTACCATTTTTTTAGAAAGAGTCAAAAGATTTGTATAAGCAAAGAGATTAAAAGTCTTCATCCTAAATGGGAAACACATTGGGCTACAGAGCACTCCTGGGTTTTATATTTGTGAAATTGAAGATAAGAAGCATTTGAATCTTGTTCTGGCACCTGCAAACTCATAAAGTAGTGCAGGTAAAGTAGCATGTATGCTGGCACAGTGTTTTAGTTCCTGGTGATTCACTGTGATGAAGGCCAGAAAAACTGAAAAAAGGGGGAAGATATAATGGTAGCAAGAGAAAAAAATCAGTTTCACATGTACCAAAGCAGACAGCTAATCAAGTCCTGGACTAGGTTGTCCAAATTGGCTGTTTCCTAATGTCCTGCTGTTTTAGAGATTTGATTGGATCCTTCTGTATTTTTTAATGCTACCAAATAAATGCAAATACAATTGCATAAAGTATAATCCATGGTGTGGTATATTTGAGCTCATGAATTCCACATGTCTACAAGAATCTGTTTTATTCACTGTAAAACACTAACAGTCTATGGATCATCTTTGTTTCCTTATTGTTTTTTCTGGGTGCAATGTATATTATTTCACATTTGGATGGATTTTAAAAGAAAAGTGAATACAAACACAGCAGGGATGTAGTTTATGTGACTTCCCCTGCTAATGAATGTGTTCTTAAGCAAATGTACATAATCCTCATCTGCAATTTGGAAACAGGTTAAGTACGTGTGAAATTAAAAATATTGTAATGTACTTTTATCAGTTTAGCAAGAGAAACTGGTTTTCTCTACATGGACCAGTCAGAGGAAATGTGAGAGTTTCTAAACACACAGGGAAGATGGTGGCATTTTAACTAGGTTATAACTAAAAATAAAACTGTGCAGAGATTTTTTAGTTACTAGCCTGTGAAACTGATCTGCCCTTAAGCTCCACAAAGGGGAAGCTGTGCTTCTCTGGCTACAGAGGCAGAATATGACAAGGGCCCAGGGCTCTTCTCGTAGGGAGGATGCACAATGGGATATTGCTTAAGTTTCTGCACAGCATATGTTCCAACTGAAGGAAGCATGGGGACTTTCACACCACATCTGCCACATCTCACCAGCAGAATTTTGGACACGGGTGACCTGTTGTCTGATACATAGTGTGTAAATAGTTCAATGGTTACTATCCAGAGCTGGTCACAAATCGTTGTCTTCTCATTAAAAGTATCTAAGTGTTAGGCTGCAAAGTCTGGCCAGCAAAAACAGAAGCCATCTGCATAAAGGGTACCTATCATGTACAGCTGGGTAGTAATTTTTCTGATGGTTACAGAAAACCAAACTCAAGGAAGGGGAAAACATGTTTCCTCTCATTACATTAGAATTAGGACTTTCTATCCATGTCTTAGGCTATTGGAAAACATTTTGTGCACTTTTAGGGATTTTTAATTACCCACGTGTTTTTGCAAAGGAGGATTTCCAAGAAAAGGAAGGTTAAATCAAACCAACCAACTCTGTCCAGTGTTACTAGGAAAGGAGGATGATATCACAAGTCAGAAACTCTGTTAATGTTATTTATCCCAGAGCACAGGCTTGTGTGCATATGGCTGTAGGGAGGTACTGAAGTCTTTGCTAGAATAGTCAAGTATCTTGTGGGCTGGAAATTGTACCAGCATCCAAATTTCACATCTTCAAATTCTTGGCAATATGGGATCCATGGCAATTAACTGATAATTATGAGGAACTCACCACAAAAGGCTGTCTTGCAAGACCAGGCAGAATATGCTGATTTTTTAGTTTGCATAGATTTATCTGGTGAGTCTCAAATAGACAGGTCTCACTCTGAACTGACAGCAATGCATCTTGTATGCCTTCCTAGAACAGGCAGAAGTTATAGGGAAAGTTTGGGAAATAACTGCATACTACATGCCAGTTTAAAGAAAGAAATTAAAAAAAAAAAAAAAGGTGGAGAGAGACATGACAAATTGTCTTTCAATATGTGGCAAGTTGTTATAAAGAGGTTGATGGTGGCTCTTATGCTAGAGCAACTGACAAAAAGATGAGGCAAAAAACCCTGCATTTTACATCAAAGAAAATTTGGGCTGGAAATTAAGAACCACATACCTGTAGTGGGAACAAGAAATTTAGGAGGACATTGCTGTTTATACAATATGTTTTGCACATACTGCCTCATTGGAGGGCAGTAAAATAACACTTCTCTTGAGACCCCTTCCTATTACACAATACTGCAATCTCTGGTATTTTACAGAAAATAAATAATTATGTGTAACTATGTGGGTATCTAAACTGAAGTCTTGAATTGGCCCAAAAAATGCCAGACAGAAAGCAGTAATTGTGAATATTAAGTCCAGAACAAAACCTCCCAGGAGTTTAGATTAATTCAGATATAGGACTTTGATTCCTCAGGTATTTGGGCTGGCTAGGAAATTAGGTCATTAACTATCATTATAATTTTAAAAGTTGTTTATGGAAGCTCCCTAGGTGCTTTCCAGGGATTCAGCAACTCCTGCACACTGCTTAGAAGAGCTGAAATGCTGGAGTGCAGTCTTCCCAAAGTCTGGGAAAGGTCTAGCTTGTGGATTTGACTGTAATTGCATTCTGAGTAGCAACAGTTCAAAAAAATTGGAAATTAAGAATTATTACAGCTTCCCTATCCCAGTTACAGACTGAGAGAAGGAGCCAGGACTTGACTCCTTGTTCTCCACAAGCCCATGACATTCCAGCTTTTTGGAACATTGACTGGAAATGAGGCAAAGTCATGCTAAGCCTCACCCTACCACTAGATGCATTTCAGCAAACATTAAAATCCAAAAGGAAGGGAAAGAACTTGTACTGGGTATGAAAATCCCAGATGTGAGAGAAAGCCTTGGTGTCATGTAGAATTTGCTTTACCTTTTACACAATTGCCATAATTGCTCTTACCACATTAGATAATTACTTGGTCCTTCTGTGTTTCAGCTAGTTGTGGGCAGGGCTGCCAAAAGCTTGGAGGTTATCTTTGCTTAAGCATCCAAGCATTAAAAGGCTTAGCCAAAGCTTATCTCAGATTCTGGAGACTTCTACACTGGCCTTTCTATCGCTTTCCTTTGTACTTTGAAAAGAATCCAAAACCTTTTTTCTCCTCAGTCAGAGGCAGCCACTGACTTCAAGGAAATCCAGTTATATCCTCTCCTTATATTATCCAATTATTTTCAAAACATTGTTGATTACAGTAGCAGTACTATTGCTAGAGATGGGCTTTACCTCTTCATCTGAGGCTTGGGGAAGGCTCAATCAAGGATGTAGATCCTGATTTGGTTTGATTTAAATGGATTACACAGTAGTGCCTCAGAAGCGTTCACATCTATATCCGAACTCTGCAAGAGTTCAAAGCTTTTCATTTCTGACTCACTCCTGAACACTTGTGTTCCTGCACCAGCCACCAAATCATATGGTCTTTATTTTTTACTGATTCTATCTTCCTGGTTAACTGATAAAATAGACAAAATGGAATTCTACCAGACTTCCCAGCTTAAAATCATCTTTCAGATGGAAATGCACTAGGAACTTATCTTCAGCAACGAACAGTTTTGGAATTGTTTAAGAAGTAAAATGCAGCTGCCTGAGGGTAGTGGGAGGTGAGCCAAAGTGAGCTGAATTTAGATGGGAAAGAGAAGTTACCAGCAGGGTACCAGAAGGAAGAGACACGTCCAAATTTGTTTCTGGGCCTTCAGTCCTGCCATCCTTCCTGCTTGAAATTTGATATTATAAAGTCCAAAAAAGAGTTACAGAGATTAAATTCCTCCAACCACTGCAAATATCTCCTGTTTTCGACCTGTTGCAGGTTCCACTTCTCAGTAACACATTCCTCATGTAGCAGCATGAATTCATAGAAATATACAGAAACCAGGCTGGACTCCTTGAAGAATTCAAATAATATTATCCTGAAAGTATTAAAGAAGCAGTTAAAATACTTGTGAGGGTGGGTTGGTTTGTGGGTTTTCTTTTTATTTCTTTTGTTTTCTTTTCCCTCCCTGGACTTCTTCTGTTTCCTTTTTAATGTTATCTTAAGCTTTCAGGTTCCCTTTCCCAACCTCTTGGAAAATGGGCTGTCGTTCCTAAGCCATCTCCCCAACGATCAGTGGTTTAGAAATGTTTGTTTTTCAAATACCTTAATTGTATGTTCTACCCAGAAGTGATCAGCACCAAAAATTATATTTCAGAGCTAAACACAACCAGATGGAGACAGAACAGCCAGCCATTTGAAAAAGCCCAAAAACCTTTCTGAGCTTCCCATGTGGTTTGGTTGATCAGTGGTTAATTTCATAATGATTTCTCTTGCAGATGAGTGAATATAATCTGGGTTTATATTTATCTATCAGAAGAAAAGCCAGGCTTGCAAAGACAACTCAGACATATCAGTAACAGACAGGCTGTGGAGTTGGTACAAATGCAGCTACTCCCGGCTTCAGGGAAACATAAAACCCTTTTCAGAGGCAAAGTTTTTCTTTGTAACACACTCACACTGGACTCCTGGTTTTCATTAGCACTCGCTCATCCTGTTTGAAGACAGAGATTCCTCGCACCTTGCTTTTGCTTTCAGGTGGATTGAATTACTTGCTTTTGTAATTCAGAGAGAAATGGAACAGCATACAATGTCATGTGAGATATAAACTATGTTGGGAAGAGACATTCCATGCCATCTACTGTATTCACAGACTTTATAATGAAATGTATACACCCTGTCCTGTGCCAGATTTATCCTCAGAAATCCTTTTGCTGGCCTGGGTGATTTTGCTCTTTCTTTTTGAAGCCCTTCTGAAGGACAGTTTATGTCCCATTTTACTCAAGAAGACTTCATTGTCACAATTTGCCTGTAAGGTCCTTGTACAATTCAACAAGGTGATGGAGGACAGGTGGACAAAGTGGTCCTGCCAACGTCCAAAATCATCCTTATTCTGTTGTGGTTGAGAGTGGGACATGTCTTCCAGAAGGCAGTGCTGATGGCAGGAAATAACCTTGATAATCTAACACCAGTTCCTTATACTCTGGACAGTCAAAGGTATTTGTTCATTCTTATGTCTTAGCATGGTTGCAATCTGAGATAAATATAAGCTGCAGGGCCTGACATCTTAATCAGGACTCGAAACAAAACTCACACTGTGAAAACAGTCAGGTGCAGCATCAGGCAGTAAAGTACAGAGAGGGCATGAAGGGCAACACAAGAGTCATTGCGATTAGAATTCTTTGCAGAAGCTTGGAGAGGACCTTCATCTGTTGGCCACCAGAATAGGCTATTTCCATGCCCTGAACTTGAAGGAGTCATTCAGAAAATATAGTTCTTGGAAGCTCCCAGGGCTGGATCTCAAAGTAGGCTTGTTCTCAGAAGCTTTCAAAATTATATCCTTTCCATAACTTGCTGGGGCAAGCTAAAATAGGCCACAGAATTAAATGACAGCTGCAAAGTGGTATAAAGACAAATAATTGTATCAATTTCCCTTACCTGCAGGAAAGAAGCCATGTTCAATGAGCAGCGGAGGAGGAACGTAAGCTTTACAGATTTGCTTGGGAAGGGGATACAGAGAATTTTTTAAAATACTTCTTTTACTATTCAGCCTGGTGACATATCTAGAAATGAACATGGTACTGAGCATATTTACATTGGTTTGCTTCACAGAGTTTCACAACTGGTGTCAGTGAGTCCTGGTGCAAGCAAGATGCAACCCAAACACTTGAGTTCACATGTGCTGCCTGAGAGAAGACAAGCACCTTGTACTTCAAAAAAAACCCAAAATAAATAAATCAGCTGCAAAGAAGTTGCCTCAAGCGGGAGCCCTCTTCAAGGCTCATGTTTAAAGGCATAAGTGAGCAACTACAGAAATAAAATAGGCCCCCAAATACAGAGGCAACACCCCACAGCATTTCTTACCAGAAAGTGTCCTTCAGGAGTCTCAACAGCTGTTGGACAAATTCTGATACCCTCACTTCAAAACGAAGTTCTTCCCTGAACTAGTTAGTAGAGAGGAAAAGTCTAGTATCTCTTCCTGGAGATGCTTGATTGAGAAGGGGGCCTGAGGGAGATGAAAACAAGCAAGAGAGCTCAAAAAACCCCACAAACCTGTGAGAATCTCCAATTTAAGGAGCAGACTGTGGAGTGAGTGGGTAGGTCAGAGAAGGAAGTGGAAGGGAACCTGGTGAGGCTGCTTGCAGACAGAGGGTATAATTTTGCTCCTCTCTAAAGGGTTAGAAAAGCACAAGACAAATTAAGTACGCTTGACAGGAGATATCCACAAGGTGTATATATGATGGAA
>NW_009930000.1:18705-60451 GCF_000696875.1 Nestor notabilis | reverse complement strand
GGAAAGAGTATGTCGTCAAAGCATACGTCTATTCATCTTGAGATCTAGAAAAAGTACTACCATACTTTCCTATGTACCAGAGACCACTACATTTCATCTATTATCTCTTGCATTGGACCATCAAGACCCTTGTCTTCACCCCTGCCAAATTTTCATTGATATTTATGCCCTCTGGGTGATATTAAGGTGTACCAGCTACCTCCCTGGCTGATAAAAATTAAGAGATGAGAGAGAAAGTCTGCAGTCCAAAGGAGAAAGAATAGTCTTAATCAAGACTGCCCTGAAAGAAGTAGTTGAAATGGGCTGGTGCACAGCTGCTATGAATCAAGGCTCTCCCAAATCACAAAAGGCTTGACAAATAGAACTAGGGAATAATAAGCTTTTTCTGTTCCATCACCAACCAAAATATTGCTTGGGAAAAAAATATTTTATTTTGGGCTGAGATTTTTGTTTTACCTTTTTTATTTTTTGACAAAATATCCTCAAATTAATTCTGGACCAAAGAAAAATACGAGGCTTTGTTTTGAAGTGATTCAGCACTTTAAAAATCTTCTATAAAACTTTTATCTTTAAAAAGATCAGTTTTAAAATAAAATATAATTTCAAAACAAGAAATAAAATATTTTATTTGATGATGTGAAACCAACATTTTTCATTAATTTTAAAAATATTCCCACTTTCTTTGACTGCGATTGCCACCTATATGAGAATCAAATTCACAGATAGCTTACATTTACCATGCAAAACTTCAGCCTCAATGAAATGTTTTCTCCATCATAATTTACATAATTCTGCTGAAGAAAGTAAGAGCAGTAGCACCTTTTGCATATAGACCTCACCTCTGCATGAAGAGTCATGACTCTACTTCTGCGCTTCTTTCATGTACTATTATAACATCTATTGCATTGTTTCTTTAATGAATTTCATTAAAATGTTCATAAACTGCAGAGATTTTAAAATCCCTTTCCAGCCCATCTCCCTGCCTAACTCAGGATTGATTACAGCTGTTTTACCTCTACAAACTTTTCTCTAATTTGTCCTTAAAGACCTCCAGTAATCCTCCCAGGGGAACAACACCCCAAGCAATGCACTCAAGTGATTCGCTACCTTTCAATTAGAAAACTTCTTTTCCTTATTCCTATTTAAGATTGTATCCTGTTGTTTAAATCATGGCTCTGGTCTATCATGAGCATGCAGAAATAGAGCATCCTTTCTTCAGCATCCTTTTACTGACCCACACTCTAGGATAAACAACACCTCTTTCTCCAGGTCATGTTTTCTAGCCCTCCAACCTTATCATTTGCCTCTCAACTTCCTCCAGTCTATCTGCATCTTGTTTGGCACCACATGTTCAAAATTACCCATAGGACTTTGGAAAAGCCTTCAGCTAAGGCCTTATCAATGTTGAGCTGCACAAACATTGCAGGCAACACTGTCTTTTTTTGCAATATTATGACACTGCTGACTCATGTCAGATTTTGCTCCACTGCAATCCTAGATCCTTGCTACCTGGTTAGTATTACCCACCTCATATTTAGGAACATGATAATTGCTGCATAAGGAATGAGCCTTTGTACTCATTCCTACTGAAGACCACCTTGTTTTCTTTTCGGATAATTTCTCCAATTTGTTGTAATCATACTAAACTGTTCTCCTGCCTTCCATCATTTACAGTTACTCCCAGCTTGGTATCATCTACAAACTTAATAATAAATCTCTGTATCTATTCAGTCACTAATGAAAATATTAAATAGCACAGGAAGTAGGAACAAATCCCTGTAGAACTTTAGTCCCATATCCTTCCATTTTGTCAGTGAGTCACTGATTGTTACTCTCTGAGTACAATTTTCCCACATGTTCAATTACGTCCCCACTATGACATTTTCAGAGCCACCACTTTTCAGAAAACAGTCTTCTCCAAAATTATTTGTTCGTCATGGACGCATTTCACTTGAATGGGCTTATTTTATCAAGCATCTTGATCACTACATTTCTACCTTTTTAATCAAAGTTTCACTTCATTTTCAAGAGAAAAAAATATCCTCAGAACATCTTGTGAGGGGCTGAAATACTGGATTTGTTCTCAAACCAAGTTAAAGTTAGGCTAAGATTCAGATTTTTACCTATTTTTCATCTTCTGCATTGCTTCCTTGCATGGCAGCAGTGTTTCTGTGTGGGAGGATTGTTCTGTGCTTTTTAAAAAAATTAAAATAAAAATAAAAAATCAGTGAACACTCCTGGTAACTCTTTGTAGTTTTATCTGATCAAGCTCTTAGATATTATCAAGGAAAGATTTGATTCCTATATCTCCTCTTCTAAATTTTCCAGAAAACCTTCATTTGTAAAAGTGACTTAATTCACAAGCTTTTATTGTACATCTGTTTAACCAGCTCCCATTTAGTGCAGCATTTGTTGGAATTTGACAGAGCGACTTGGTTTTGAAATTAATATTGTGCTGGTTTTGGCTGGGGTAGAGTTAATTTTCTTCCTAGTAGCTACTATGGAACTATGTTTTGGATTTCTGCTGGAAACAGTGCTGGTATTTCAGTTGTTACTGAGCGGTGTTTCCAAAGTATTAAGGCCTTTTCTGCTCCTCACCCTGCCCCACCTGTGAGTTGGCTGGGGATGCACAAAAAGTTAGGAGGGAGCACAGTTGGGATAGCTGATCCAAACTGACCCAAGGGGTATTCCATACCGTATGGTGTCATGCTCAGTATACAAAACTGGGGAAAGATAAAGGAAGGAGGGGGCATTCAGAGTGATGGCATTTGTCTTCCCAAGTAACTGTTAAGCATAATGGTACCCTGCTTTCCTAGGGATGGCTGAACACCTGCCTCCTGATGGGAAGTGATGAATTCCTTGGTTTGCTTTGCTTGTGTGTACATCTTTTGCTTTACCTATTAAACTGTCTTTAGCTCAACACACGAGTTTTCTCACTTTTACCCTTCCTATTCTCTCCCCCATCTCACTGGAGGAGGAGTAAGTGAATAGCTGTGTGGTGCTTTGTTGCTGGCTGACGTGATACCATGACTGTATGTTGGGCAAGACGAAGTCTTTACAATGGTCTATTATCTTTCAACAGTAACATTTGCAAACCAAACTTATGATTTCATCATCTCATCAGAGAATGAAACAGTATTGGTTCTACATGACCTATTTCTATTAAGCCATGTTGACTGACATTAAGTAGATTTGTTCTCTAATTTTTAATTATTTGTCTCCTGGCTTTGTGGGGATTTTTATTTTGCCTAAGGCTGGTGTCAAGCTAACTGACTTACTATTAGTTGGGTCATCTTACTTGGCCCTTTTGAATATTGGCACAAAATTAGCTGCTCTGACCTACCGGAATTTATTGGGTAAGCCAAGATTTATTCAAAACTAAAATGAGTTGGCTAGAGATCTCCTTAGACAACCATTTTAGGACTCTTGGGTGCAAGTTATCCAGGCATACTGATTTCAAAATGTTTATCCCTCAATGAAGTTGTTTAAAACCATGCTTAGTTACTAATGGACTAGGATCTGAGTTCACTATTCTCATGCCATAGGACTGCAACACCCCACTTCTTTCTAAATGTGGAAACATTTATTAAAAATGTTTGATTTTTCTACATTGTTGTTAGCAAAAATTTTACTATTCAGATTACTAACCATGGGCCTCTGTCACTGTGATGAATCAGATGTGATGTTGTGAAAACCCTGCAGTTCTCAGTGCACAGGAAAATAAAGTTTTGTTGTTTTGTCAGTAAATATAATTTATACCTACTGGATCCTGTGTTCTTACCTTCCCTCCATTGTCACTTGTTCTTTCATTGTCCATCTAAATGGAGAGAGGTGCTGGATCCACCTGCCTAGAAGTGACTTTTCTGATTCAGAGTCAAGACATAGTGACAGGGAGCAGTATTGTTGCCTTCAAGTGCCCTTCACAAATAATGATCAGTAATATCCAAGATCCAGATTATTTGTGGATATAGCGGTCACTGTAGGGGCCAAATCCCTCCTTTCTTCTGCCAATCTGACTTTAATAAAGACATGCAACTCCCTTATGTCTTTCAATAACTGAGCTGCTGGGACAAACGTTTTTGTGGACAGATGTCTCTTTCTATGTTGCAAGACACAGATCAAAGCAGATATCTGAAGGGAGACTGTTATGTGTTGATTTGTGTTTTCCTACACTTACCATTATAATCCAATCTAAAGTCTCAGGCAAAAAAGGGCAATATGTTGAGGAGAACCAGGAAGCATAAACACTAAATTGGCCTCCACAAATTAAGGACCTTGCAAGAACCTAGTGGGTGTCACAATTCAGTGCTGAAGACTAAGTAAAAAAACCCTGTGAAACCATTTTGTGAACCAATTGTGAAATGAGGCTAAAAAAGAGCTGCTGATGAATTTGTACAACAGACTAGATCATGTAAAATCAGTAGCATCTGTCCATGGCCTATGCATGGCGATGGCAAACACAAAAGAGGTGTATGCAGTCCTTTGATTAGTCTAGAAAGGAAGAAGTACATGTCTGGATGGCATTCACTGGTTTTACACTGAGATTTTTACCACCACTTACTGTAACCCAGAATGTAATCCCTAACCTTTCCAAAGTTACATTGCCTCATGAGACTTTCTAGGGGCATGATGTCACCGAAAGCAGATCAGAATAAGGTATCTTGTATTCCTCCTGTGCTTTGCATATATCCATCACTCTTTTACACTCTGGATATTCCCCTATCTCAAGACCAGTTCCAGGTGCTTTCTTAGGGCAAACTGCAAGGTGTTTTGTGTTGCCTGGGCACTATAGGCAGGGCTGAAGATTTACTCCAAGAGCTGTTATTCCCCATGGGGAAAAGAGGAGGTTTCTCTGGGTTTGGACTTCACATTAAAGTTGATGCTGAAGGCTCACCTGGCTTTGTTCAGCCAGCCTTGTTGTTTTTGCAGATGCAGAGTACTGAGCCCTGAAGGGTGGAAGGATGAACAATCATGGCTTTGAGCAGGGAAGCTGCTGTTTCACAGGGATGAGAGGGTTAAACCAAGTAAATTCCCACGGGGGAGGAGGGAAAGAAAAAGGAAGCTGCGTGCAGCAAAAGTTTCTCTTGGTGTTTTATACATGATTAATGGGTCCCCCTGGGGTTAGCTCCTGGGTTCAGAAAAGGATATTATCTCGTCTAGACATACAATCTGAACATCCCCGAAGAGCTGGCGCCTGAATCTTACTGGAGAAAACGTTTCCCCCACTGACTCCCATGGGATGCATCCAAAAGATTTCTATTTCAGAAGCACCTGAGGTAGATGAGACAAGAAAGGGGAGGTGGTAACAAGAATTCGGACTATCTTCTATGGGTGTCATTGCTTTTTAACGTAAGTAATATTCAAACTCCTGTATCTCTGTATGCAGGGACTGCAAAGTTGTACTTACAGATTACTAATATGAGGAAACCTTACCATGATGACCTCTAGGGAGCTTGGTGCCAGCTTCATATGAGATCATGTTTTGGATGACCATGTGACAAATTTTAGGTGACTTTCAGCCAGTTTATGTCAGGAAGATCGAATGCAACCCTTCATGGACCAAGTATGTCCTAGTGTTTCTCAGGATCACCTTTACTCAGCAGATACCAAAAACAACTACTAGGAACCCGTGGATGAGATTGCAGACCTATGCTGTTACCTAGGAAATATCACTCCATGCAGCATTCTGTGCTTCTGATTACTGATTTTTAAGCATAAAAAGAACATATAAATCAATTTATTTGAGTACTACTCATAACCGGAATTATTTTAATCTTTCTGGTCAGTCCACTTCAAAAAAACGCACAAGAGGAACAATCCTTCTTTCAGATTCACTTACGCATTTGAGAGGATGACATTTAAGCAACATAACCGCATGAATGGAAAAGACAATGCAATATTCCCCTATCTTTCTTACAGTAGTTTTCCTCCACAAGCTTGGCCCATTCGAAGGACTCCTTGGTGCTCTGAGGTTCACAGGGTTCAAAGACTTTTCTTTTTCAGCTGGCCTTCAACACTTGCCTTGATCTTGTTTTACCACTAGCATCTTGTATCTGTCCAGCTATACTTAGAAGAGAATTACTCTGATTTTGGTGACTATAGTGTCCTCCTTTGTCATGCCACAAAAAAAGCTTGTTCCCAGCTACTTGGTTGCTCCATATGGAAAAAGTTGATCTGATACTTGAAGCACAATACTGCTGAAATCAGCTAGGAACATGCAAGGCATCTACATATATACCTCTCCCATACCGTATTTCAAACATTGCACATGGGTGAAATTACGTAATGCTATATGAAAAAATCAGCAGAGACAAAAGGGTAAAACAAGGTATGGAGTGTTCAACCACCACATCAAAGGTTGCCTTAGCATAGGTGAACACCAGAAACATGTCATTCATGGTTTGCTGAATAGAAGGAAATCTCAGTGGCTAGGTTTAGGGTATCCTATGACTTTACAGATTTGAGCTTGATGTCCTGCCTTCTTTGGGTGACTCATGTAGAAGTTCCTCTCATTCTTTCCCTCTCTCTGCCTCAGTTTTCTAAAATGGGTATAATACTTACTCTTGTATGTTTCCTGCTTTGTTGCCAGGAACACAGGTATGCAAAAAAAGACAACAGAAAGACTGATAGCCTTTAAAAGCAAGATAAGTCAGGCAGATTCTCTGTATTCAGGTCATGGAAGGACATCATAAAGGTTAGAAAAAGGATTTTTTGATCGTGGACTGAGAAAAAAGTTCCAGTAGATGTGATAGGGTAATGCCATAGGGATATAAAAAAGCAATAAACTCAAGAGAAAGACATGATACTACAGAGAGTTAGAATACAATGAGTGGGTCTTAGGAGTAAGGATCCTAGAAGGATTCTATAGAGATGTTAGCTGAGTATTAGCTGAGTAAGTCGTGAAGGATGAGAATGTTTCAGATATGACGGAAAAATGACAAAGTACTTAGACATTTCAGGGTGTCTCACTCCCTCTGAAATTAGTACAACTTGTCTAGCTGAATACCTCCAAAAATCTGGATCATCATGTCTATGATTCCACATCCCCTGCTGATTGAACCAGACAGTTTATCAATCATGTACTCTTGCAGTGACAACAACTTTTACAAAAAAAAGAAAAGAAGAAAGTCAGCTCTGTGTGACTGTATCTGAACATTATCCCCAAAGTCTTTTCTCAGCAATGAACCCAGCATTTACATGAACATAGCCTGGACTTTGTTACACAGAGCTACCCACCAGTGGTGCTGTGAAATGAATTAGCAAGCTCAGCACAGTTCCCACTGAGCAGGTGTCCACATTGAAAGATGCTCTGTTAAGAGAGAATGATAGAATGACCTTATGGACATCTAGAAAGTGACCCAACAAAGAAAATTTCTCATTTTACTTTTTTTTTTTGTTTTTTTTTTTTTTGTCTTTTTGCTTCCTTTTAGATAGTGAAAACAGGCTTAAATTATTCACTTCATAAGCTCACAAGAAGATCAAGTCTGAATGTCCTTGATTTTTACCACATTTTAGGATCTTGAAGTTGTTCAACCTCCATCAGAAATGCAGAGACATTTGTTTTCTAACAGTGTTTTCACTATTCAGTTGAAAACAACAGTATTTAAACATTCCTGTCAAGTCCATTCAGTCTTCTTGGTGACCAGAACAACTCTTTGGGGAGAAGGGTATTCACAGAGTTGATTGCTGGGAAGCATTCTGCAGTGTAAGGGTTAGGTTTTGCTTTACAGAAAAGATTTTTTCTTCTATCTATAATATGCATAATTCTGTATATAACCCTACTTGTAGATTTGTGGCTCTTTGCCATTGTTCCCTGTTCTGTTGACCTTCCTTTTTTCTTTTCCCCTTCCCCCCCCCCCCCTCTTTCCCCCCCCCCCCCCCCCCCTTTCTTTTCTTATAGTTGTAGGCTTTCCTTATTGGCATAATTTTCAAAAACAGGGGTACAACAATTTTCCCCAGTCTTACATCTTTCATCCTCATAAGCCATTTTCATGAAGATCAGATCTTTAAAAGTGTGTGAAAAATATGGACACAAAAGCAAGGAGTATGCCTGCAAATTGTGCATGAAAGATCATTTCAACTCCGTATGTCATCCACCTGTTTATCATGACCAATCTCAGAGGAGATATGTAACTCAAGTTCTTTCTTCTTCTGTCCTCTCTAACCAGTCACTGAAGTGTCTTTGTCTGTATCTAGTATATTTGTATTTTTTAGCAATATGGCTGGGAAGCAATCTCTGATAGCAAAGAAGAATATGCAAACAATCCATGACTCTCAGAGCCATAGAAACACTTAGGGCTCTTGGGAAAAAAAAAACAACACAAAAACAAACAAACCAAAACAAACCAAAACCTACAACAAACCCCAAAAATAAGCCCAAACCAAACATTTGGTTTTCAGGACTTCTCTTTCTGTTTTGCTCTTTCTGTTTTCTTCTCCCTTCTCATGAAGCAAAACACTGCCTTGCAAGAAGATTCCATCCTACCATGACTCTTGGAGATTTTACAGCACAAATGCAGATAGGATTTAAGTAAAGGAAAAAATCACTGTGATGAGGCTATTTTGCAGAAGTGGATTTTCTTAATCTGTTTATGGTTTGCAAAAGCAACCCCTGGAGAACCCGTTCACTAAACCCATGGCCCCAGTCTAACTTTGGACTCTGTAAAGATATTGAATTTCCTGTTTTAGTTCCAAGAGGGATTATTACTGAATGGCTATTTTACTTCTGCATTGTAAGATTAGTTTCTAAATTTGCTAATTACTATTTGCCAATTACTGCTGTCATATAGTCCACAAAACCCGAAAGCTTAGTTGCCCAGTCGGAAAACAAATGTCTTTCTTTGTATTTTGCTGAGATGTGTTCCCACATCTTCCATCCCTTCTAGGTTCTCTGGGTAGTGGTTTGCATTTTAACTCTGTAAAAGGTCAAAACCTGGGCTGGATTGATTTAGTTACTGAAAAAAAAAATAAAAACGGCAACAGCAAATGATTCTTACTAGTGAGCATAGGAACTAATGCCCTGGAGGTCAAGTTCAAAACAGATTTACTAGAAGACAGTGTAAGTAGCCATCTTGTTGTGCCAACCCAGCCCAACCCAAGCATTATCACACACATGTAAACCCTGCTGCTGAGCTGTCTCTGATACAAGCCCATGCAGCTCTGTGAACTTGTCACAGCTTAAAAGTACTATGGGGAGTTTATGAAAGGACATTATCTTCCTAGCCGACTCCATTCCCAGGGAGGATTGTTTTTTTCCTTTGTGCAGCTCATGCTGGGAAGGAGAGGCTGGGCAGATATCAAGTTAAACTTGTAGGTGGCAGGTTCAAAACAACAAAAAAAGGTGGATCCTCTCTCATAACAGGTAACATAGCTATGGAACTCCTTGTCTCAGGATACCAAATGCAACAAATGATTGGATCAGTTCATGAGCGAGAAATCTATGGAAAGCCATTGCATAGAGTCATCCATGTGACTGGAAACTGCAGAAACAGTCAGAGGGAAGACTGCTACAGGATTGCCTTCTGCCTGTGCTCTTTTCCAGGCACCCACTGGTGACTAGTGTCAAGGAGAGCTTCTGTGAATGGGGATGTCTTTTTGGCCTGAGCAGTAATAGCTGTTCTTACATTCACAGATTATTCTTGAGGGTAATAGATCAAAACATCAAGAACAGCAATCCCAGTCCTCCAAGGCATAAATCCTCCAATCAGTTTATACCCATCAGGTAAAGACAAAGGTAGAAATGGTTGTAGAAATAACATACTTGCAGCAGACATTGCATTTTAATAGCCCACAAGGAAAGTTTCTTGTCTGGCATAGACCTTTGTCTTCAGGTGGGTGCATCAAAGTATTATAAGTGTGTATGCCTCACAGATGGTTTTCAGTGCATCCTATCTTCTGCCAACTTTCATTTCTTCAGATAGGTCTTACTGAAACAATCACTGCAAAGGCATGAAACAAGGAAGATCCTAGCTTAGAAGCATAAAAAAAAAGAAGTTAAAATTAATCTTCAGTAAATGAGGCAAGATAGAGCAGTTCTTTTTCTTTTTTGAGGTTTTTTCATGTTTTGCCAGAGCTGAACTAATATTCAAGCCTTCCCCCCAGGGGCCCAGTCTTACCTAAACTCTGCAAGGGACACTATTATAAAGCACAGAATCAGCCACAATATTAACTAGCTACCACCTTCACTACTGGTTTATTCAAGTAGGATATGGAGTTATTACTAGAAAAGAATTCAAACCCTTGGAGCTTGAAACAAGATTTTACTCCAAAGCTGAAATATCCCCAGTGGGCCAGAAAGTTTCAGTTTAGGAGTCTGGCTCAGCCCCCTTATTAAAACAAGCCTGAACCTGGGAAATTCTAATCTTGATTGAAATCTAAAGGTGACCTTTATTTTTTTTTTTTTCTCTTCCTCAACAGAGGCTGAATTTGGGTGCCCTGGCTCTGAATCACCCTGCAGCTTCCTTTACCTTGACAGGCAGTTTGTCCTTTTCAAGGTGGGCTGGACATTTGCTCTCCAAGGGAAGGATCCAAAGAGTTGGGTCACTGTGTTTATTGCACAGCAGAGCGATGTTGCTCATTGTGCTGGGAATGGAAGGAATGTCTCAGCAAGAAGGAAATCAAGGAGCCAGATCCAATATAAAAGTGGGGAGGGGCTTTCCCATTTGGGAGGAGGGGGAGGGGAGAGAGGGGAAGAAAAAAGAAAAAAAGAATAAATTAAAAGAAAAATGAAAGATCATTAATATTTAAAAAATGTACTTGGCAAGTATTTTGCTGCATCCTCTTCATTACTACTGCTAATCTGTGTGTGTGAATAATTTGCTTTTTCTCCCTTGGGCCTGGTACATCTTTTTGCTGAATTCTGCAATGAAGTTTGAATTCGAGATGGGCCCAAGCCCAACATCACCACCCCCAAACTCTGGATACAGATTCTGCTTTTGTGGCTCAGGCCCCATCTCTCACTGTAATCCTGGGCTAATGATTTCACCATCTACTGTCATCACGCCTGAGCCTGGAGCTCCCTCCCTTGCTCAGTGTGCCAGACACACATACTCCTTCTTTTCACAGCCCTCCGGCCATAAAGCCCACACAGGCAAAGGAGTGATAGTAAAATCATTGTCACTTCCATCCAAACGTGTGCTCAGGCTGGAAGAGGTGGGGGGTTGCACTGTGCTGGCCTAGAAATTGAACCAGGACTAATCAAATTGAATCTCTGGAGGTGGGAAAAACACACAACCCCTCCATGGCACAGGGTTGCTCCTTGTTGACCTCCCTGCCTGCCTGCAGCTAGAATAAAGGGCAGGATTAGGACACAGAGGGTGTGAGCAGGGCTTCGATGTGCCCCAGGATCTTAGATTACTTTAGCGTCGCCTGGTGGATATTACTAGCCACTAGAATCTAAAGTTAAACCCAGGCAGGAAAAAAGAGACCAGGTATATGACTAAAGATTATGGTGCTGTCTCTTGAAACATATAACATGTTTCCCAAGTATAGCTGAAGATCAGATTTAAAAGCAAAATCTGTGCTGTCCTTGTATTTCAGAATCATGCTTTTTATGATATGTCCCTGTATATGACTATCTAAGCAAGGTAAGAAAACATATGCCACATCACGACTGCTCTTTGGAGCTTAGAAAATAGACCCCCAGTGAAAATGAGAACTTCTACAATAATAAAAACAGTCACATCACATACAATTATCATGACAGTATCTTTTTATTACACTAGATCTCTAGCTCACTAATGGTAAGAGAACTGAAAGGTCTTGATTGCTGTTTTACAGATGAGGAAATTGAGGCAGAGTAAAAGGCTGGCTCTCCAGCTCCTCACAGCTTGTACAGGCATGTGTAGAAGCTTAACAGCAGGTGATGAGAGCCAGTCAAGGTAGTTCTCCTTACTCCAAAGCAGCCAGAGGATGATGGGCTCATTTTGATACTGGCAAAGCATCACAGGGGTGGGAAGTCCATGGAGACAATAGCTGGCTGACCGCCCTATGCAGAATATCTCAGCCTGCTGTTAGGGCTGGGGGTAGAAAAGCCTTACTCAGGTGAGTCCCACATACATTTCTTCCCAGAACATGGACTTGAGCTGTTGAGTGACAAAAAGCTTTCATCCTTCTAATCCTTGCCATTTTATTCCTTGTAAATATAATTTTGCCCATTACTGTCACCCTCTAGGAAAGGTCTATTTCTTGCTCAGCCTTGAATCTGCTGTCCTGCAGTGTCTTTTTGGCAAGGAGCTCCAGACAATGTTCAAAGAGAATGAAAAGGGCTCGGCTGTTTTATGCCTGATCTGACTTTGCTCTGCATTTTGTGCAACCTGTCTCCACGGGAATCCCTGGTCCTGACAGGATCAACACTCAGTGTGCCATAGTCTGGTAGAGGGGCATTTCCTGCCAGGAAAGGATGAGCTGGGTAAGGTTCTAGGTAACTGGGCCTCACTGAGTTGTATTTACAGAAGCAGACATAAAGATTGGCTGCAACATCACTGCGCCTTATTGTATTACAATAAACTAGTGATGTGCTGGCAACAGTCAAGCAAGAGATGCCCACTGAAATGTCCCCAGTCTGCTTGGAGTAAACGCCATCCATCATGGCTGAAGAAAAAACATGAGACACTGCAAAGTTTATGAGACCCATCATCTCAATCACTTCCTCTTCAGTATGAGAAGTCAGAAGGGTCTTCAAAGAGCCCCCTCTACCATGTTGCATTTACAGTATTTCATGTGGAGACAACTCTGCTGCTTGAATCCTCTGAAAAGCCTTGTTCACTGTCAGGCCACCAATTCAGATCCTTTCTGCGCCAGAGTAAGTCAAATTTCTCATAACTGAAACACACATGAAACAGAATCACAGCCTGATTCTGAGAATACAAATCTTCATCATCTCAGCTGGCTCCCAGGCTGTCAGGCCAAGGAAGGTGATTTCCCTTGCTTCTTTCAGCCTGACACATGGAGAAAGTTCCCATTGTTTTGCTCTGCAGATAAAACTGGTCAAATCTGCAGAATTTGGGGGTAAGTCCACCAGAGACCAGGTGTGCTGTGCCTGACAACAAAATGCTTAAAGTTCTGTACTGCCATTTTGCACATGTGTGAAGGAGACATTCTGCCTCCATGGGCAATCCCTCCACAGACATCCCAGGTAAAAGTGAGCTGCTTTCAGATGCTAGAAAAACTATGGGGTTAGGCAGGGCTGTTGTAAATTTCTTACTAACATCTGGAAACCTGAAAACACGAAAACCCTCCAGGGATTTCACTCATCTCGTGAGTCCTGTACCAGGCTTAACTGAAGTCCAGCAATATCCTCATCTAAGTCTGGACCAAGATCCTATGAAAATGCAGGGAGAGGAGGTGTTGAGAACCAGACAACTGTTTTAAAAAACCTCTGTAAATAGCATTAAGCATATTAATCAGGAAATACAATTTAAAAGGGATGTACAGAGACTGCTTATCCTAATTCCAGCTTTGCACTTCTGCTCCAAAGAACATACACACACACTGTTATACATATATATTTATTTGTAAATGATACTTATTAGCTTATTTTTATAGCTAGATGGACAGTTATCCCACTGTGCCTGTTGCTAGCAGTTCAACTGGCTACCAGCATCAAATGTCTTTCTAAATCTGCTCTTCCAACTGAAGAGGTTTCAGAGAATGCCTTGCCTGATGCATGTGTGTTTGCATCTGTTTCTCATGCTTTTCCAAAATGGAATTCCATTCATTTCTGTCTTTGTTAAGGGGGGCGTGAGGGGCATATAAAGAGAGAAAAAGGAATAAAATAAAAAGAAGTGTAGAAACTCATTCAAAAATAACACTTCAGCCTTTGACTCATCCTTAGAACTGCATGTGTATTTTAGAAAGGGAAAGAAAAAATTGCTGAGGCTTTGGAAAAGGTCAATAATAAAAAATAAATTTTGCAGCTCCCATCAGCTGCCAATTTCTGCCTCCTTCATGAAAAGAAAAAGGAGAAGGAGGAGGGATTGCAAATCAGTTCTCAAACTTTGGGAGGAATAACAAAAATAATCATAATATTGTCCAGCTCTTACACAGTGTGTTGTGTCAGCAGATCTCACAACAGACTTGCAAAGGAGATTCCAATGTAATTACATTTATTTTCCAGAGGAGGAAACATCTTGGCACACAATCACTAGCCTGGTTGCAGAGATAGGAATAAAACGACCATTTTTGAAGGCTGAAAGCACGTCCAAGCCAGGAAGACACAATGTCATATTTGCCATTTCTAACCCTGGTTGATTATAGTAAAATTACTGAAAAGGAGGCAAGATTAGTGGTAGAAAGAATCCTTTGCCATTATAAGCATTTTAACATTTAATGGGGAAAGGCTGAGAAGTTGATAAGAAACACAACGGCAGGGGTATTACTATTGCAGAAAAGCAATGCAACTGACCCTCCTTTCTTTTATTCCTTGTCCAAAAATACACTATACCAGCTCCTTCTGTGACAGTTATAACATTATCCAGTAAAACAACTTTTCCTTATATTTTAAAAACAAGCACTTGTCAGGCTGGGCTCTATGCAAACCAACACCAAAGAGGGCAGTCCCACATCCAGAATTTCAACGTCTGCAGAAACAGGTCACTATGAGGAAGTAACACAATGAAGGATAACCAGAATATTTCGTACTTACTTTAATACCTAGTTCTACAAAGGAATGCTTTGCAGCCAATATTGTGATCTACATTTTCTGAAGAAGTTTATAGGAGCTGATTTCATGAATGTCACTGCATGTTTAAAACAGGAATCAAGAAAGGGAAGAGGCTAAAGATGTACTGACAAGTGCAAAGACCTGCTAAACTTTCTAAATCTTGAGATGTCCAGGGAATGCTCCACTGCTAAGAAGACTGGAAGTTAGATTTTCTTAGCAATTTCAATCCTTCTTTTTTGAGGAGACTGCCCAAGTTGCCAGAACAATGCTGCTCCCATCTGGATGCGAAGTTGGACTTGGTTCAGTTATAAACCATCTACATTATGTTACAACATGCCTGGCAAATAAATGCCTCATTCAAATTAAAGTAGAGGTGAAAAATGACCTTAGCCATACATGCAAAATGCAATTGTAGATTCCTATATCAATGAATTATTAACTACTAATCTTTTCAGGTAACAATCCTGGCTGTGGTTAAAATGACTCTTCATTACTAGATGAGCTGCTTCTCTGCTGTTAAGTTAATAATGAAACTCAATGATCAGAGATTTCAATTCCATAAATACAGTTTTGATGAATGCAAAGTAATGCACACGGGGGCTGGGGGAGAATCACTATCCAGATGAGCTATAATGTAGCTAATTCTATTCACAAAGAAATCTTGGAGCCATGACAATCTGTTGTGTAAAAATGCAAGCTTAGTGCTCGCTGGCAGTCACAGAGGCCCATGGAACATCAGGCACGCAACTGAGACCAAACTGGAGAAAATAGTTTCACCATGTTGTAGACTGAGGGTGTGCATCTGGAGTTGTGGTCCCACCCCATTAAAAAAAAGATATTATAAAGCTGGAAAAGGTACAGTACTACAGTTTTGTCAGGAGGCATTGAGCAGGCTAGAGAGCTTTGACTTAGAAAAGAGGCAGCTGAGGGGAGTGTGATAGAACCCTATAGAATTATGAATAATAAAGCAAGTGAATAGGGAAAAACTGGTAATTACTTCTCTATTATAATAAAGTTAGGAGAATACTAGTGAAGTTAACTGGCAATGGATTGCCATTGAACTAATAGAAGTGCCTTTTTACATGATGTGTGTTTAAATCAGAGAATGCATTCCCACAAGGTATTATGGAACTTAACTTACACAAGGGCTCAAAATGTGGTTAGTCCACCAGTGATGTGTCTTGGTGGCCCTTAACCTGAGAAATAACCTTTAGTCCAGGATGAATTTAAATCACACAGAGGCCAAGGGAAGACTGCTAAGAGAAGGATCATGCTATATCTGCCTTGTCTTCTGTACTTCTTCCCCAAATATCCCCTATGTCCCTTTGCCAGAGGTAAAGCAATGGGCTGGATAAGGTCTTGTGATTTAATTTTATATGACTGTTGCTCTGTGTTGTGTTAAATGTATGCTGTTGGTTCCAGGTGGCACCTTGGCAAGAACCCAAGGCCTGTGCCAAGGTTATGTCAGTACAAAAATATTAATGCATATGACCCACATTATTTGCTGTCTCTCCAGGAAGAGAAGCCAGTGGGGGTTTTCTGAGTTTGTCAGCAAAAGGTGCTTACAATTAGTTAACTTTATCTTTTTGTCGGAAAGCACAATTGTTGATGGCATTTCGGAGACCTCTTGGCAGGAGTTATACTTGGTACCCAAGTGGAAGATTGCTTTAGAAGAAGGGCTCATATAATTAACATAGCAGCCACTCAGCGGTGCCCATGGTATGGAAACATTTTCAATTACAACTCCTTTTTACTTACAGCTTACTGTAACATCAACTTCTGGCTTGACGTTTCCTACCCATCATGTATTCCGGAAGGTAGGAACTAGTGAACTGGCAGTAGAATGTGTTTTTTCAGTGACATTACAAAGAGGCTTTGGGAACATGTGTGTCTATTTAAGATGACACTTTCTGAAGAGACAAAAGCTTTTCAGGCACCTGCTTTTGCAGACAAAGGTGATCAGCACTGCACTATTGGAACTGTAAAGCAGTACTTGTTTATGATCTAACCTGTAGCATCTGGAAATTCATGCAAAGATTCTCCTTTTTGGCATGAAGTTTTGAATTAAGTCCTTTTGCTCACTTATATTAGTTCAAGGAACTCAGTCTCTAGAGATACCACCTAGACAGAGGTGAAGAAAGGAACTTATTAGCCTCAGGTAAATGGAGCAAGATGAATAGCTGTTCCAAGGCAAAGATCCAGCAAAGAATCTTTGTTTCTTCTTATCTGCTTAAATACCTACAAAATTAAAAACAAATGATTAGAATTCCAGCAATCAAGAATCTGATCTCCTTTATTGCTGGAGGTGCTTCCCTGCTGTTGATGTAATTATCAAGGTTGATGTGAGCTTTCAACTTTGTAAGGCTCACATATCTGTAATGGTGACAACTAACAGGACAGCTGTGTCATGAGTTTTCTCTGACTGAACATGCTTCATTTTTCTCATGTGTTTTTCTTTGACCTACTGCTTTTTATTGAAAATGCAAGCAGCAAGGCAAATGGGAGATGCAATGCATGATGGTTCACATTACCAGAGGAACCTTTGGTTTGGGAGTTGGACTTTGGAGCCAATGACCTCGTCAAGCTAAAATTGCATTAAATATGGTTCCAACTCATATTGGAAAAAAAAAAAAAGGAAAAAAAAAAAGAAAACAAATGCACGTCTCAGGCTTTCCAGTCTTAAGTTTTGGAACCTCTCCCCTTCTCCATTCTTGGATGTTCCCCTAATGGAGCAGCTGAACTAGTAAACCGAGAATGACAAGACCAATTCTACTAAACCTGAATGTGAACCAGGAAGCTTCTGTCCAGCAAGAAAAGATCAGCCAAGAATAATCAATCTTTTGCTCTCTCTGGCCAAGGGAAGCCTCTGTGATAGATGATGAGGAAATAGCACATGCTGTTTATGACTGTACTGGTTATAGGGCAGAAGCCATCTGGGCAAGTTCTCTTAAACCCACATAGTCTTTACACCCAATGGCTTTGTGCCATTACCTTAATGCCAGGCAGTCATGTCTGGGTTCCAGGCTATCCTCTGACTGACATGTCTTATGGCTCTGTACAAGATATATCATTCTTTGGTGTGCTTGCTCGTAGTTTAGCAGCTGTTAACTCTCTTGTCAGATATGCTTGGATGCTACACATCAGCTAGTATATTGTTTCCCAACTCAGTCCTCCCTTCTTCATGTACCTTTTGGAATAGTTTACCTCATGAAAGCAAAGGTTTCATGTCTTGGTGTGTGGACTAAGCAGTGGGATGCATTCTCTTCTAGATGAATCACTCAGCCCCATCTTAGCTTATTAATAAATACAATCTGATAAGGCTTTTGCAGTGGCTTCCCTAGTGGGGCCTCCATTGCTGGCACTATCATTGAGATCAAAGAATCAACAATGATATTCAGAATGAACTGTCTGTTAGACCCCTCCAGGCTGGGGCAGAAGTACATTTGTAAGTGACGGTGCAAGTGTTTCACTAGGTACTTCTGATGTTCTAGCAATGAGGACAGAGGCCTCTAGGCCAAGTACTAGCACAAATATAGATATTAAGACAGATAAAAAGCTACCAATCTTTCCATCTCCCTACAGTAAGAACTTCTTGATGAAGGTTCTGCCAGAAATTACTGACTATAATCTATCTAATTTAGCTTTGGGAAAGGAGTTTTAAAGGAAAGCAGTTTACTAGACCAACTTCATTTAGAGTGTAACCATTGACAGCACACCAGGAAAGGAGTCTGACTCATTTTTGCTTTTGTAGTTTCAGCAGCTATGAAGGAAACACTCATGCTGGGGGGAGCACTGTGAATGTGATATCTGACATCCTCCCAGAGGACAATCTAGTGACAAGTGAGCTGGCTAATTAAGGGAATCCAGAGAGGGCAGCAGTGGAAAAGAAACATTTGAGCAGAGCTTGAATCACACCTTCAGAACAAACCCCTGATCTTGCAGGAAAGCCCTCCACCACCAGTTTCAGTTCACGTTTGTCTCTCACGGTGTTAAAGTTTGCAGGGGACTGGCACTGGAATTCTGTCTGTGCCAGCAGAAATTGCTCTTTCTAAAAAGTAGTTTGGGTCAGTCAGTTCTTGCTGAAAAGGCTTCACTGCAGAAGAGTGTTTCTGCCTCCTAAGGAAAATGCTATTGTGTTCAGAAATCATTGGTGAACACTTCCTGCTACTCAGAAAACAGGCAATAGTACAACACCTGAAGCCAGACCCTTAAAGAATCTCCCCAAACTTTCTTCATGATATTTCACCAGCAACAAGTCTCATCACTTACAGATTAATTTCAGCATCCTTTAATGTTCTTTCCAAAGCTTTTTGATTGCTCTTTCAGAGCTTTGGAGTATGGTACACCACCTGCTTCATTTTGCACTCTTCCTGATGCAGTGATGGAGACCCCCAACTGACTCCCTCTTGGCCAAACTATCTCCTGGCTCCCTTCCATTAAAGGCAGGATTGTCCCCAGTAACAGCTGTTGCAATAATGTCTGGGCAAGACAAATCCTAGTTTAGTGCAAGAAGAGTATCAAGGCCCTTTACGACAACCACATACTCACCCTTATCTATAGCACAGTGGTCTGTGATCCCTAGCATATATATATGCAAAATACTTTTTAATCCAATCATTATTCCAAACTGACAGTGACCCAATGAAGGCTTTTGGTCTCCATGAAGAGTTTCTTACGCCCTGAGAATAGCTGGTGCAAAAGAAATTGTTTGACAAAGCCCATCTGATGCAGCAGATCTTACTTTCTGATCTAGTTACAGCTTCTAAGGGTTCACAGGCTGTACTCCAGCCCTACTTCCTCAGACAGTCCCATATTTTCAGGTACTGGCTTATGTGAGCTTATTATCATGGCACCTCTCCCACCTATGCCCTCCAGGTCAGACAACCGCCCTGACGCCAACCAAATGGCCTTAAATCCCTCTAGTCTGGATTCCTGTCTGGAACTACACTCTTCTACTACATCAATCTTTAAGGACATTCACCATGCCCGACCCAGCTGCCTCCGCATTTCCCAGCTGCTCTTTTGGCAACCAATGTTGGACAAATAAGCCCACCCCAGAATCTACTTTAGAAGAGGCTTGAGATCATGTGCCCCAGAGGCAGATGGGATTTGTGGGCTGTGTAAGCTCAGACTACACTTCTACAGTCACAGCCTGTGAGGGGATGGATATCTAGACAAGGATCAAAAAAGAGCACCAGAACTCAACCCACTGCTTGTGTTAGTCTCCCAACTTCACTTCTTCCAGTGGCAACTTGTGATCCTTTTCCATTTTGTGTCTGCTCTTTGTGAGCTGGAAAGACACCACACTGACACTCAAATGCTCCATTTTAAGTCTGCCAGTGTGGTGCAAGAGGGACTCGGTAAAACTGACCTTCATGTTCCATTCTGGACAGTGGTATGACAAGAGGTATATATGCCAAAAAGGAAGAAAAAAAAAGTATATTTTTCTGTAAGGTTTGCATTTGCACAGCTGAACTTTCAATGGAATATGAGCTTCAAATCCCCTCTTTTCCCTCTCTCTATGCAAACATTATTTCTTCTACCTTTCCTCTTATATTTTTAATATTTTCCCTCTATGTCTTCTTTAACATCCTAAAGCAAGTGGTTTTGGATTTAACGTGAGGGTGTGGATGTAGCTGGTGCCTTTGATCCCTTACCCACCCTTTCCTTTCCTCTCCCCAGAAATCAAAGCTGGAGAGTATCAAATGAAAAACTGCACAGCACAGGCCCTGATCTGTCAGCATCTGGGTTTGGATCAAACTTGTCCAAAGCCATAGATGCAGCTGGAGATTGCTGGTGGTTTCAGCCACTATTTCTCTTCCTCTCTGAGATCATTAGGTCAAAGCTGTTTAGAGGATACAGTTCAGGTCTCAAACATCCCTGCCTAGCAATCATTCAAAAAAATATCAGTCCAAGTTATTTAAAAATAATGAAGAAAAAAACAACAGAGGGGAGTGTAAAAACTTTTGCTGAACTGTATTTCACTCCCTCTTTTACTTTTGCTAAGATAGGTATTTTGTGCCCAGTTCACCAAAACAATAGACCGTAAGAGTCTGATGTTTCAACTGAGTTAAAGTTTCTTAGTACAATAAAATGCAACATGCAACCGGAAATCTTTGGAGAACAGCTTTCGTGCCAGTGGAAGATAAAACTTACAGGGCATCCATGTCAATGTTTAACCAGACATGAGAAACAAGAGAAAGGAGGAAGGCTTTATTCATGCCAGACACTATCCTGCTAGAAATTTAGGTCAGTACCTTGGTCATCACAAATTTTCAATAACTGCCTGTGTTATTAAAGGCCTTCAAGATAGTGAAATATTCCGAAGTCTTCTGGCATGGCCCTGTCCAAGACTTCACAGACAGAGTTCCCACAGGGTGCATGTTTCTTGCATGCCCATATAAATGTACAGCTGCACACACAGGCTCCTCATCTACAGAGCACTAAATGGAGGTCTTTTTTCTCGGCAGGGGTTGAAGAAAGCAATGCCTCAAGGGATCTCAGACCCTTGAGGCCTGAGAAGATTTGTAAGCTGGGCTGCCAGGTGGAGGTGAATTTGGCCACAGCAAGTGAGCCAGCCTCCACACTGGAGCTCCCCTCCAAGGGTGTGTTCAAAACCCTGCACCAGCTCAGCAGCCTCACTCCTCTCACTCCTGCTCTATTTTCATTCATTATTTCAGGTGTGCAAATTAAACCACAAAAGGAGGGAGAGACATCCCTGCCAGTAGGGAAATTAATTAGGATTTGGGAGATAATGCTTCAAATCAAAGCTTTCTTCAGTGATCTTCCTCACAACCTCAGGCAAAACACTTTGGACTCCATCCAGGCTCTACACCACAGTGATTATGGCAGGTTTAGGTAGCTGCAAATGGTGTATGCACTGAACAGAGCAGTGGACAGAGAAGGCCAAGACTGCCAGACAAGGTCATTTGACACAGACAGCTGTGGATCTCCAGGTAAATACCTATATGGAGTGGCCTAGACCCACCCTCCTCTCGATAATTGCTTATTGAACAGTCAGTATCTGAGACACACCACACTTGGAAGATCACACTTGCATCCCAGATGCAGGTGTGAGTCTGAAATGTGGCAAGTCGCAGTTGCTTTGCCTGCCTTGGGCCATACAGTCAGCACTTAATAAACAAAAACATGTGGGGGTGTGATTAAAGGAACTGCTAGCATGAATTTGGGAAGTGCGACTGCATGACAACAAATACAAGGCAGGCTTGAGGATCATATGAAGGTAGTTCTGGATAAAGTTCACTCTCCCCCTATATAGCTCTCAGGTGCTCCGTACTAGCCCCACTTGCTGCAAAAGTAAAATTAAATGTACACACAATGTACAAGCAAATCTTTCTGGGAGAGCTTGTTTCAGAAATAGGTATTGTGAATTTCTACCATTGTGGCCATTACAACAACATTCTTATTTGCTGAAATGAAATGTTGAACTGTTGGAGACTAAAATTATAAGAAAATATTTGATTTTGTTCTGTTCTGGATCTTACGCATTTTCACTGACACCGTGTCTGAGCAGTTTCTGCCAGTAGGGCAGAAAATAAAATAGCTGCCATCTGCCTGGTGGTGTTTGTGCTTCATCCTTTTCCCTAGGGGAGAGGCACATAGAATGTAAAGCTTTGTCTGCAAGGGTCTGTTTTGCTCTGTTTGGTTTGGGGTTCTTTTTGGTGGGGAGAAGAGTGTATTGGTTGTTTGAATGGCGAATGACATAAGTAGCCATCATGATAGAAGGGTGGATATGCAAAGCTCAGATAGATAATTTAATCGAAGAGAGTTGCTAATGCAATCTACCCCTTGGTGGGGTCATACTGTCTCATGTGATGTCCTGGCTACAAGTAGTAATCCCAAGCTATCCACAAACCAAGTAACACCTACTTGTGTTCCAGAAGACTGAAGAAGGGAAGGAAAACCAGCCCTAGTTTGGTGTGGCTTTTGACACTCCACATTAACAGCACTTGTTAGTACTGCAATATCACTGAGAAATGGCTCTGAGCAGATGATACATTTTTGGCTTTTCAGAAATTATTTCCTGAGATTCTACTCCAAAAACCATTGCGGCTTGCTTAGCTATAAACATTGTTTCATAGAGACAGATGTGCCTGCTTGGATTCTGCAAGAGTGTCATTTAACATCTTCATTAATGTCTGGAAATGGAAATAATCATGTGCTTGATGAAATTTACAAACAGCAATAATTTGGGAGGAGTCACAGAAACAACCATGGCAGAAAAGTAGATGAAAGGCAGTTTGAGGAGTATAATTTGGGAGTAAATGGCATAAAGGAAGGATGTAGTCTAATTCTATTCATTGGTGCCCATAAGAAAAGAAAACACCACAAAGAACTAATGGGAAAGTAAGATTTAGAAGGCAGATAAAGAAAAAAGAGCAGAGGGTTTATGGTGAGTGCTAGTTTATGGCATGAGCTAGCAACAAGACAAGTCAGTGGGGATTGTCAAAGGGATCAAGTCACTGAGCCACAAAATCCAGACAGATCAAAACACTGAACAATGAATTTGATTCTTGAAAGGAAGACAATGACAAGATCACAAAATTCAAAGAAAACGTCTTTAAATGATGAAAGAACTGGAAAGTATGATATATGCAGAAAGGATAAAGATCTGAAGATGCAAAAAACCCATGAAAAGAGCAGAAAAGCAGGCCCTGAAAAAGCAAGAAGGCAAGATAAAACATTCAGACTGCAGAATATAGGAAGAGATGTGCTATGAATAATGTAAGAAAATGAAAACAAAGGAGAAATTTGGAGCCATTTCTGTAGTGACGTCAGTAGCACTATCATAAAGTCTTCTAGGAGGGAATTAGAAAATCCAGCATTTAGGACTGTCAGACCCCATCCTGAAACAAAGCATGGATGATATTTGTGTGCAAAACAGTCTTCTGAAGGCAGGGAAGCTGCCGGACACCTAGTGCTGATTTTCTAACTTCTGTGACTTTGTATGTGTATTTTGCAGTGTCCATTTGTGTCTTTGAATGACTTGCAGGACGTATTTCCTCCTCAATGTATTCTAGAGTAAAAATGGGTTATATATTGGTAGGGACAAACTGGTATTCATAAACAGTCACCTAACTAACCAGTGACAGATCTAGTCTTAATGGCCTTACCTAAAAATGGCTTATCCACACTTCTAATCTTTTTGGCCACAACTTTGTCATAGCTGATTTCTAGTATGGCTAACCATACATCAGACTAAAGGCTATCATTAAGATTTCGATTCACACGTTTGTACAATTTATGGCTAGAGGAGACCATGACAGTTACCTATCTGTTGTGCTATATAACAGTGCCAAATTAATTTCTTACATTAACTCAACCCTGTATTCCTACTTTGAGCCATTCATATTTGCAAGTTTTAAATAGTGACAAGGTAGATGCAACTTTAAGTGCCTGAAAAAGGTATTAGGTAGGTAGTGTTCTGAATTGCCAGAATTGAGGCATTTATATTTTCCTGAGCTCTTCTATATAAACACTGGGCTTTGTGGTGTTTTTCTGTCAAGGACATACAATAAACTCAGATTTGACTTGCAAGCTGTTAGATAAATAGCAAGTCATTTCCTCCTGAATACCTCCATTTCTTGATTGTGTACATGTCATAGTGAGTATGTGAGTATGCATTTTATTTTGTTGGGGCTTTTTATGCTTTAAACTTCCAGAGGTCTTCCCCCTCCTCCCCTCCCCTTTTTCCTGTTGGATGGCGGCTCAACATTTCAGTTGCTCATTTTATAAGGCAATGCATCATCTCTTTTCATTGCCATTAATTAGCCAGTATAATATTTTCCATGTGAAGTCACAGGACTTGAAATGAACATATTTCGGCATCAATTAGGCCTCTGCTCATGTGAGGGCCCAGCTGCACTTTAAATACTATTTATATAATGGTAATGAGCCAGTCATCACCACTGCTGGCTCCCAGCAGGTTTTGTACAGTGCCTACTTGAATATGATTAGAAGTGTGTGGATCCTTTCCCCCCCGCCTTTTTTTTCCTTCCCAGAAACTATGCTGAATAAAACTTACTGGTTTTTAAAGTCATAAAATGGGCTGGCAGCATAAAATCGGATGTTATTCTTGGTGTCTGTTATATTTTCTTCTGTTTTCCTTGGAAAATGCATGCATCAAAGGCAGGAGTTTCATTCAGTCTTTCCCCACTACCACCTTCCCTTTTTTGGGGTGTAGGGGTAGTTTGTATTTGGCATCTTTCCTCTCATACACACATTACTTTAAGAAAAAAAACCCTTAAGACATCTAAACAATGACTGGTATCTTATCAAAAGGATCCAAGGATCCAAAGTTAAAAAAAAAAAAAAAAAAAGAGGTTAGCGAAGCTCTGGCAGTACTCAATGAGGATTAGGTAAAATCCACAGGGATAGAACAAGACCTGATCCAGATCCCTAGCTCTAGTCACAGTCAGACTGGGAGTTCATAAAGGTTTCTCTTCAAAGAAAACTAGGTACACAGAAATCCTGCCTGGTGCAGTTGTAGGTATGTGTGATCATTGCTAGGCAATGCAATCAGACTGAATCACAACAACAAAAATAACAATAAAAAAATTCTCTGCAGATATACTACAAATATATCTCTCTTGCTCTCTAGCAACTAGGTTCCCCCTGAGCATGATATTCTCATCCCTTCCAAGCATTCCCAGGAGCAGTGTTAGCAGCAGCTCCATCTGCCTTTTCATGGCGCAGGAGAAATATCTGGTCTGTTCGCCTGTGCCATCGTGCATATGAGCAACTGATTAGGGGAAAGGCAAGTCATGAACTGTACTTTTCTTTCTTGGCACAGTGACGTTCCCAGTCTAAGCTGTCTAACAAGGAGCTGCAGATCCTCAGTTCAGTTTCCAGGAAAGCTTTGCCTCCAGCGGCCCTTTCTTGTGAAGTGACAGTGTCATGATCCTGATGAACCGCAGCATGGAGGTGGGATGAACAGTCAGGCTGCAACAGCTCAAGTGCCATAGGCAACTTTAAATACTGGGCAAGACAGAAACGGGCTCATGATCTGAGCCATCCCCCCCTGCTGGCCAGGTCATATGAGTCCTACCGTCCTGGAAATCTTTTGTGTGTTACTTGCTCTTAGATAAACCACAAAAACTGCTTGCTTCTGTGGCAGACAATATCAAATCTTTTCCTTTATGTAAAGTACAACAGGGCCTTCATAAACAGAAGCCTCATCATCTCTTCTGATTAATGTCATCAGAAGCAAAAGACCTACCCAGATGCTGCACAAAAATCAGGTGTTGTCATCCACTGCAGGGGGTGATGGAAAAGCGATTGGTATGCTATGAGGTTTCCCCTGGTAATATTAGCAGGATCCTAGAAAGTCTCCCCTCTAAGGCAAATTCTTGCAGGGTAGCAAATGGAGGCTGGACACCATTGTTTAAGAGAATGCTTTTTAGAAGCAGAACAAATCTGTAGCTGAGGTTAGGTCTGGAAGACACTACCAGATTGGTTAGACTTTGAAACAGTTGTCAGGACAGGAACAAAGTGGCTTAACTCTCCTCTGATTGGAGCTTTTCCCAAGGAAATCTGCTATCCAGTCTCTCAGTCAGCATCTCCACTTGGGGAGACACAGATAGGCACTGAGGTCAAGAGGAAGTAATTTCTAAATGTGGCCTCCCAGTGCCTTGGTGGTTATTCACTCCAAGTGTTTCATCTGCCTGTAGTGAAAACAGATAAACAAAAATTGCTTCCTAAATCCCAGACATCAGCCACCAAAATCCAAGTGGAAGGGTAAGGTTTGGAGAAGCTAAGGGCACTCAGGTTTTGCCTTTGTGTTTTGTTTTGCTTTTTCCAGTCTCACACATTTTTATTTTCTTTTTGCATGCAGCTTCCTTAATTTCAATAGAGTCTGCCTTCTTAGCAAGGGAGAGATTTAAGGTCTGACATGTGCAAGAAACATGAACATTAAAGAATAACAAAGGCAGTCGAAAATATGGGGGATGGGGAGGGGAAACCTCATCTCCCTGTGTATCAGAAGTAGCTGCTGTTTGTGATTCCCACAGGGGCAAGTGAAGTCTGCTATTTAATCAGGTTACATTTCTCAAACTGCAATTTCAGCTTAATCTGTTCTAAAGGCTTTAATCACCAGATTCACAAGAGCGAGAGTATCAAACTTGTCTTCCTTATGCTTTTTGTCTCTCAGCTCAATTCCCAGGATAGAAACCACAAAGGCCAATGTGAGATACAGAAAAAGAACATGGAGATGGAACAGACCCAGTGCAAATTCTTAGAAAGCATAAGAGAGCTTTAAAAAAAGCAAGAGTTGTTTCATCCAGCTCTAACTGAACAGTTTTCTGGGCAGATGCTTGAGCTGGTGAAACCAATCCACGTCGCTGACTAAGAACAACACTGGTGACTGTCTCCATACACCCCAAAAGAAGAAAAACAGAGGGCAGCAAGAGAAAAGAGGCCAATCTGGCAATCATTTTGTGGCTCTATTCAGAGAAAAAACTTGAAAGAAATGCCAACATTTTGGGATGGGTTTGACCAATATTCAAAATATCATGATGTGAACCCAGCTCTATCAACAGCTCATCTGAAAAAAACAACTTCTTTTTTTTTTTTCTGTCACAGCTCTCCAACCCTTTCAGTGTCTCTCTGAGAAAAACACCACAATTGGGAAGGGCAGGCAGTTTTATTGTCTATTACCATCTACTGGAAATAAGATATTTACATTAGTGTGGCTATGAATCTATTGTCCCTTCTGTTTCCCCTGTTTCAGTCTTTCCATCTGTAAACAGTACTTTAAGCCTGTACAAGTTAAAAAGATTTATGTACATACTCTAGGAGATATTCAATGCATAAAAAAAGGTCCTAAGCAGAAAGCAAATAAAAGGTTTTTGTAGGTACCAGTGGAAACTAGGGGTACTCCATCTGTGTTCGTGCAGGTCAATAGGGTATTAGACCTAGCAGCAGGAACAAAATGGTGCTTCAGCTTCTCAGGTGGAGGACAAAAAACCCCAAACCAGGCAGATTAAAAACAACTGTTTCATACACCCTACCTCCTTTGGACGTCCTTTGGACCTCCTTCATACTGCGGTATAAACATTGGTCTTACAAGGAACATGGTCATATTTCTGAGAGCACAGTGTGAAGCGGAAATTGGGGTAGGGCACAGAGAACAAAGACACAATTCCATTTTGCACCCAAAAATCAATATTACTGAAGAGTATTGAAATCCCCGAAGCTGATCACTTTGTAGGTAAGACAGCTAAAAGGAGACATTATGTGAATATAAAAAAGCATGGAAGGAATCTAAGTGCCTCTTTCATTGTGTCAATTCTGTTCTTTCACTAGAAAGAACAAAGGAGTCTATGTGAATGGTCATATTGCTTAAATACTTGGGAAGGAAACACTCTTATAAAATATCCCCCCAACAAGGCCAATGAGCAACAAAACCAAAATAAAATGTTCCACATGAAAAAACATATGTTGTATGAAAATATAATTTACAGTTCTCGGTTTTCCTACCATAGGGCTGCTCTATCTATAGCTTACCATAGAGGATAATCAGATAGATAGTTATGCGATTTCACTTTATTCAATGCACAATAAAAACCATATTTAACTAGGGCAGAACATTTAAGGATGACTAGGTCAGACATTTTGGTTACCATGGGAATTACGAAGTTCATAGTTTTTGTAATAGGGTGGAACTATTATAAGCTCCAGGATTCTTAACTTGTGATTCCAGGAAGGTTTCTTGTTTGTCTTCTTTTTCATAATGCTAGATGGGAAAGAGATCATGGGTAGAGTTAGGAGAATTTCCAATAACAGGCTGAATGTTACTAAGTTACTCTGACCTGTACATGCATACAGTAATATTGTATGTGTCTGTGTGCATGTGCCTGTGTGCATGCCTGCATGCATGTGTGCTTATGTGTTCTTACATACAGAGGCAGTGGATGTATGAATATATAACCAGATACTTTATATATTTAATGCCTCAAATGGTTCATTTCCACCAAGCCAAAACTAATTATTAGTGAAGCCACTAGAGACGAAGAATTTAAATCAGCGGCCAAAACATGAATGGTAATCAGGCATTTCTAAAAAAAATCATATTAGATTCCCCCAAACTGAAATGATGTAACTCTAGAAAGAGGACATGCAGGTTATAAAACCATGCTGTCTTAGCAGGGACTTCAAAGGTGTCATACAGTCACTTACAGACATATATACATCCACCCATATACACCAGCATGTCTATATTATATAAAGTAAATGAAAGAAAGAGAAGCTAAAAGTAATTGACATAAATAAGAAGCTATGACAAAAGGGAGTAGAAAGCTGCAAGGAGAAACATACAGTAATGAGTACTAGGGACAACACAGTAGCTTGTTTTAAAATAAGCAGCACCAAAGGAAAACTAACAAAGAATCTGGTACCAGATAGGATGTGACAATTCTGGGTAGGTACTTGAGAAAAAACTGTATTGTATGAGATATATACACTGTTTTTGAGCAAGAATAAGGATAGTAAATAGCAAGGGTTAAGGGTAGATACTATGATTAGACAACATACACCCATAAGATTTGAAGGAGTTAGCCAGTACATGCACTCTTTTGATGGGATTATTCTCATCTCATTTCAGAAGTCTAAAAGTTAGGATTCTTGTTTAAACCAGCCTTTGAGACTCTCTGTGCAGCAATGAATGCTACAGCTGAGGTGATTTATCCCATCCAAAGTTAGGTGTAATAATCCTCCTTTGAAGATGTTTGTCAATCTTCGTTTACAGTAGGGAGTGTAGGAGGTGTAGCCTGGGATGCATTCCAGTTCTTAAAGTACGGAGGTATGTGACACAATCAACAATTTTTACTGTTACAGTTTTCAGTGAGCTTTTAGGGGCTGAAGCACATAATGTACAGTGGGCAGCAAAGCAAGATGGATTTGTTCATCCTGAAGAGGGAAAGGCAAAGGAAGGGGGGGACATATTTCTGTCTTCAGCTGTCTAATGGAGTCTTACAGAGAAGATGGATCTAGAAAATTCTCAGAGATGTACACCAAAGAAGCAATGGGCCCAGTCCACCTCTTGGGAAATTCAGATTGCAAATCAACAACAAAATCTGTATAACGCCTGTGTTAAAGCATTAGAAGCAATTTTCAGAGAGGCTGTGGAATCTCTGTCCTCATAGAGACTCCAAATTGGACTGGACAAAGCTCTTAGCAGTCTCTGAAGCTGGCCTTCCTTTGAGTTGTGAGTGTTGGAGAAGATGACATCCAGAAGTCCCTTCCAAACAAAATTTCATGATTCTGTGATTTCCCAATGTAGCTGTACGTCTGACAGCTTGCCATACAACCCGAGAGAAATCATGACATGACATGGGCTCAGCTAATAAACAATTACGTTAGGAAATATAAATTAGGCAAATCAACAGGCTTTTATGGGAAACAGATCCTGTTAAACTGACTTGATATCTTCATTTGATAAAATTACCAGCTTGGTGGCTAAAGATAATCTTGTTGATGTAACAGACTTCTGTGAGGCATCTGACTTTGCCCTGCAGGATGTTTTAATTAAGAATACAAAATGCATTTGGCCTTCATTCAACAGCTCAGAAGTGGCTGACTTTGGGACTCAAATGAAACTGTAAAATGGAATACTCTTATGAAGAAAAAGCATTTGTGGAAAGGCCCAGTTGGCATCCATTCCTGTCCCACTGTTCTTCAAGGATCTCAGTGAGCAATACCTACAAATTTTTCATAGTGTTCAAAGTCTTAATAAGAAGAAAACTTACCTGGGGAAACTGAAGATGGCAAATAGTGAAGGCTGGTCATTGATACAGATTGCCTGGCATAAGCCAGCAAGATCAGCATAAGAAAACACAATGCCGCAGAGGTTAGATGTATCCAGCTGTAAAGCTATCCATCTAGGCACAAAAAGTTTAATGGAGTTTATGTATAGGATAAAGGACTGAACACATAGCCGCTGCAGTTTTTGTAATTATTTGTGGGCCTCTGTAGACATGGTGTCAAGAAAGGAAAATGCAATTTCTGGAAGTATAAAAAAGAAACACTGAAAATAAATAGAAGAGGTAATAGACAACTGTATTTGTCATCAGTGCAACCATAACTGAAGTGCAGTGTTCATATCCAGGATTAACAGTTCGGGCAGTATACAGATAATTTGCAGAGGGTTAATGGTATAGCTGCTCGATTAGTTACATTGGAAAACATTCCTCAGAATGAAATAATGAAGTTTAGCACATCAAGAGACTTCCAGAAGAGGTGGCATGATCCTTCAGAGGCATCCTCATCTGTTCCCTGTCCACTGTGGAAACAACAGCCATGTCACATCTGACAGATGCTGGATAACCTGCTCTTAGAAACCTTGCACCTACCATGTTGCAATATTAGTACATAAAAGGCAACTGCAGTGAAAAGGAAATAATCTGTGCTCTTTATTTGCTGAGGCAAACCAAGAAAGCGTGATTTAAAAAGTTATGCAGCATCTCCTCAGACTTCTTTTCTCTAGACGGAAAGCCCCAATTTTCTCACTTTTTTTCCCTGTAACTCTTGTTTTTGAAAACTCTGACAGCCCTCAGTACTCATCTCTGGACTCTAAACGTTAATCACTTCTTAAGAAGTGTAGTGCATCAGAGGTGACAAAGACCTCTGTCAGAGATGACAAAGACCTCTGTGTAGCTTTACCATTTAAGCAGACATTTTGAAGGTAATAATCCTCTCTATATAGCCTAGTATAGTGCTTGCATTTTTCTTAGTGACCTACCATTGACTTGTGATGAGTAAATACTGTGGTGTCATCCCCGTCAGTGGAAAAAGATCATTAAGAACTCTTTATTATTTTTTTTTCCCCTCAGCAATGTTGGTACAAATGAGAATTGACTCAGAGAACTCAATGATATACATTAATTAAATGTAGATAATAATAGAAGAAGATAACAGTGACCAGCCATGGCCACAAAAATGAGAAGTTTCATAACCCCATGAACTGATAGTACAATCACTCATTACTCCAAAAGCTTGGGCACACAAGATAATGCCCATTTGTTTAACCAATAACAACACTTAAAACCTCAGGGCTAGTGTATCTGTAATCCATGAACAGGAAGAGCAGTACATAAGGATCATGACCTAGTTCAAGTTGCTCCTGAGCAGCCAGATAAAGCAAAGGCCACACAGCCAGCCCTTCTCTAATGCACTTTTTTCATTAGGAAATTCTTTTCTCTATGCTTCCTGTGCTCTCTTGGTCTTAGGTGTGTTACAAAGCAGAATGGAAAATTCATATGAAGAGGAGAAGATATACAGGCTTTTCTGCTTCCAGCAGTCCACCCAAAATTACAACTCAGTGACACAAAGGGGATGATAGAATGTAAATGGAAGACTGATACTTATAAAGGCATGGAAAAAAAAAGGAAAAAGTTATTATTTTATCTGAGCCGAATGCTTGGTGCAGGCTCAAAATCCAGAAAGCAAATAAAAATAATAATAATAATAATAAAAAAAACCCAACAACCCTGCATTTCTAACTCAGAAGTATATATATTTCTTTATTTTCCCCTTCCTCCCTTTCTCTTAATCCTGTCAGGAAACTGGGACAAGCTGGAGCCATTCTCTCCTCTCCTGCTTCTACACTTTTATCTGCCTCATATAATCTATGTCAGAGCTGCGTAACTTATGAGGTTGCTTCCTATGGGGCAGTCACCCCTGTTTCTTCAAACACAAAAAAGGGGGCTTTCTCCTCATCTTACTATTTGATGTGTAAATGTTTGTGTCCCACACACATACCTGCTTGCTTTACCAGATTCTGCATCCTCGTTGCACATCTTTAACATGGGAGAGCTAACGCAATGGCTCTGACACATGCCTTGTTTCCTCCCTTGTTGCAGCTCCAGCAGTGCCAGCTTGGAAATAATGCAGGCAGGAGGGAGCCAGGATTATTTTAGGTGTGAATTCATTGTGGAGAAAATGTGGTCAAAGTGATTCAGGGAGGAGTAAGTCATGACAGAGTGTCCACCTGTCTGCGTGACTGATCCTGAAGAGACCTGCAGACATCAGGAAGGTTATTCAGCACTTCCCACTGTGGAAATCTGCTTGTAACTTTGCCAGGTTTTCATCATTGGTGTTGTAATTGCCAATGGATGTTTTGCTTCAGGATTGTTACATATGCATGTATATGTGTATGTATGTAAATGCTTATCTGTTCATATATGTTTGTGCACGTGTTGGCCAAAACTTCTTACTTACTTGCAAGACAGGGACGTGGTGGACTAATGACTTAGACTCACAGCATTGATTTTCAATGTATCATTTATGCTAATTTACTTAACTTAGACTAAGCTATTCCAAGAGTCTCCCCTAAGATGACTAAAGGCACTACTGGCAATAACTAATGACAGAAAGGCTCTGATATATAATACCCTATCATTGACAATTCTAGTGTCAAAGAAAAAATGGCAATTGTTCTTTCAAAAGGCCTCACTTTCTATGCTACCCATCAGGCATTTGATATGCAGAAGTAGTTATGTCAGCCAAAAGCAGTGTAATTTTTTATACCTGGATGTGAACATCCACTCAACTGTGCCACGTTATTTTAATAGAAAACCTGGACTTTATCAATGGTCTGTCAACATTTCTTAGATTTTATCACCTGAAATCTCCATAGTTATTCCTCCCTGAGCTCAGGTCTCTCACAACTCCTAGGATGACTGCACTTTTGACATGCCATCTCCATCAATCAGTGGTATGTTTTACCTCCCTCCCACACACTCCCAATCATAAGCACATGTGGTGTCTTCCTGGGGAGCAGAGACTCAGTAAGACATTCCTGGAAGACCACCACTCAAATGCAGCTGTTACAGAGAAAAAAACACAAAGCAAGTAAGAGAATGTTTGGATGGCATGCATTCAATAATGACCAATAAAGTAAAAAAGGACTAGGATAAACACAGTATTGAGCTATTCTCTGTATTCAAGCATAGTGCACCATGGCTGTATAGAGAGAAGGTGGCAAGGATCATACTATTAAGACCATGCTGTTAGGCAAGTCCATAAAAGGAGGCCTGAAGCTGGCTGTCCCCTCCTCAAATGTCAAGTGGTTAACCTTAAAGCCCCCTCACTATAGCTGGTATGCTCATATAGAACAAGGAGTGTTGTTTGTCTAAATGCAAAGGCTAAAAGAGAATTCCCCTTGGCTATAGTTCCTGTTTGCCAGAAGCAGTAAAATCTTAGATCTTCTAGGCTTACTGGAAAAAAAAAAATGTATTCCTGGTGGATGAATTAAGCAGTTATTAAACAGATTGGGTAACTCTTTCACAGCACTGATTTATATATAAAAAAGCCAGACTCACTACTGTTATCCTGCATTGTATTATTTCCCTTGGTCTGATACCTCCCTCAGTGGTACATGTTTTGAGCCCTCTGCATTTCTAATGAGATAGGAACCTTGCAACCTACCTCTTGCAGGCATTTAGAAAAGGTGGAATAGTCCACTAGGACACAGAGACGGTGTCGTCTTGATTTAACCTCCTCTCCTGAAGTCACAAGTGAAAGTACCCTCTAAGTTACGATTTAAGGCTTGCACCTCATCTTGATTGGGTTTGAAGACTGTTCAGACCTGAGCAGCTGCAGAGTGAAAGGGAGGAATGTTGCCCATGAAAACCAGCACAAAGGAGAGGGGACTCATTCAAGAGCAGATCAGAACTGCACAGGACACAGAGCAGAAAAAGAACAGATACTTTGACCAAATCACCTTCAGACTACTCCGGATTTTAACATATTTCTTGAATATGTGACCAATAGGCATCTGAAATCCATTAGGACAGAAAAACTGTATTTGTGATTAACTTAAATCTATTTTTGTAAGATTTCTGCACACTGTAGTTCCCAGTGTCTCTAAGCAGACATTGGCCTCTCTGAGGCTCAGCTAGCTTAACTAAATTACTCTTGAGTTTCCCATTACCTTCAGGGAGAAGGCAAAGACACAGCACCATCTCAGAAGCTGGCTTGTGTTTGTGGCATAGATAACCCTACCATCACTGGTTAACATCACCTGGATCAGACTTGCTTCTTTGAGTGATACATCTTTTTTCCAGGACCTGGTGCAGAAAAGGGCCATGTGTTCATGACTTTCTTGTCATCTGCAAAGAATGGATTGCCCTCTGACAAGCTATTCCGGGTGTTTGTTCCAGGCCACAGACTTTTGTGACTCACTCTATGCTACCAACTTAACTTCCAGAGAAAATAGCTCAGTTGCTGGAAATCACAAATGCTTGTTTTACAAATCTCACTGCCTGCAGACCAGACCAGACCAGACCAGAGATACCGACTGTGGCTTAAACAATGCACAAAGGATTTAAGTTCCTTGCTAAGCAATCCACAACCTCCTCTCCTCAAAAAAGTCATACCTTTTCCATATGTGTGTTACGTGTTTCATATAATTTATTGCACACATGGTAAAAATATATCTGACAATATATAAAATGCAATTTTTAAAAGAAGAAGAAATAAAAAAAAGAATTGGCCCATTGTTCTGCTGCTTAAAGTATGGGACACCACACAATATATGTTAAAATTATAAGAATATGTTGAAAATATTTTATGTCGTTCCCTGTAATATATTTGAAATATCACGACAGCTGCTATAGGCTGTAATATGTTCCATATTGTCTGATATAGTCTAAATGTGTGTAATACATTTCATGAAATACAAGACAAATGAAAAAATGAACACTTTCCCTTTGCTTAAGCTGAGTGTATACAATAAATAAACATATCTGACATTCATGAAATAAAGAAAATAACTTGTTTATTCCTAACACCTTTTATGTTCTTATTCATTGACATGTGAGTAAACATGCTTTTATTTATAGCAAACAAGAATTTCATAGAAACTGTGAATTCATCCCAGTACAAAAATTCTTCAGGTGCAGAGTATACATAATACTCAATGATTTACATAACCCAGTGAAAACAGAAAAAAGAATGAAACTAGACAATCAGTCACACTTGCAGAAGCCACTTTACAAATATTTCATTGAAGTCTGATGAAAATCATCCTTCACACAGATGGCATAAACAAGCATCCCCCACCCAAAAGTCCAACATATTGTTATTAATTGCCTGACATATTGTTGTGCTGAAGGACTTAGAATATTATGTTCCATTCCAATGTAAAAATAGAAAACCATAGGATTAAGAGACAGAAAAGATTTATCAGCTTCCCTTTATTCTCTTTCCTAGCAGTCCAACTGGGATGATTTCCCATTATATAAAAGACTGTAAATTTTCCCTGTGTTCTTATGCTTGCAGTGCTATACAATGTGAGGGTAGAAAGGAGGACCAACTCCAGACGTAGAGAAGGCAGCATCAGGAGAAGGCAGCAGTGTGTTCTCCATGTCCACCGGTGACAGGAGAAGTGTCAGGAGTTTACATTGCCACAGAGGAGGTATAAGCTAGACATTAGGAAAACTTCAAAGGCTGGATATCAAACCTCACAAGCACACTCCCTGGGGGTTTGGGGCACCTCTTTTGTTGGGGATTTCACATGCCATGTAGAAAAACACCTGTCAGAGGAAGTGATACAGGGGAATGGGCTATGATCATAGAATCATAGAATATCACTGAAGCCTCTTCTCCCTCTGGACCATTCAGCCACTATCAAAATGCAACAATTGTTTGTCAAGAGAATATCCTAAGCAACTTAATATGCAGAAAGCCATTTTCACAGTCATTGTTTTAGGGTAGGAATTTTATCAACTCTGCTGCAGCCAGACATGATGCAGAAAACTGCTGGATGCAAAAAGAAATAACCTCTTCAAGAGAAATGATAATTTTAAGGCTTATACATTTGGTCAAAATTTAGGTGATCCTGTCCCACTTGATCCATTTACTCACTGCTTTCTTGCTTACTTGATCTTTAAAATGCAGTTCCAGTGTTGCACTACCCCCAGTCTCTACCTAGCTTAACTAACAAACAGCACAAGAATTTTTCTTTACAATGCTAACATACAGCAGTGGGCAACATGATTCTGGATCTGACTGGTTGTTCTCACATTCTACTGCAACACAGTTGTCCATTTGACCATTCCTCTAGCCCAGCTTTCTCCCAGCCCTCTGACTTCCTGGTTGTTTTTTAGGAATGTCTGTTAGGTTAAAAATCTGCTACTCATGTGTCTACAGATCAGTAGTTAAACCCACATTTATGCTTCTTAGCAAATATGCTTTTGTTGATGCTGGAAGTGGACTACTGTGGGAATGTTGGCACCTACATCTCTGCAAACAGAATTCGAAAGAATGGCTCATGTTTTCTTTATGCTTACACATGCCAGAAAATAAGAATGCCTAGATTCAAGTGGGGAGGTGAAATTGTAAGATCATTTCTTACTTCATGGTCCAAGACAAAATAAACACTACCAGTTAACCACTAAAATGCAAAATACTCTAAATGTCTGAAAAAGACCAGTGTCCTAATTCTTTTTGCAAAGCAGTCAAAATCCAGTGCTGAATTTTGTCCAGATTTAACACACTTTTATGTGCTTACAGCTCATGAAAAGTAACAGGGCTTATGCACATGTTTAAGTGTTTTGCAAGATAGACAGAGATAGTTTTATGTGCATGTGGTGATACTTCGGTGATAGCCCTTCCCCTGTATGTGTTACAATAAAATAGTTGGGGTTAAGAAACTTTGAACCAATTCACATTTTAGGGGCTGGGATATACTTATCTGCCCAGTGAGTCATGATTTCCTTGCTGTTAGCTATTAATAACCCTTGGAGGAACTTTTCAAGCTGATAACCATTTCCTATCATTTTTGGCATTTAAACATGTTTTTATTTTATTTTCCCATTTCTCCCAGTCCTCCAAAGGCAGCCAGATTCCCAGAACCCTTGTGGAGTAAAGAGATCACTTCCTGCCTTTCCCATCCTCCTGCTTCCTCCACCCATTCCAGGCCAATAAAAGGACTTTAAATTATTGAGATCATCTTTTTCTTTTTTGGTTCTGTTCTGTTTTGTGATTTTTAATGTGTTCAGTTACGTAGTACTTTCTTGTTTTCTGGGCCAGACTGGCATCTTCTCAGTAGAGTGGATATAACATGAACCAGCGAACTTTAAATATTTGGGGCCAGCAATAGCCCTTAAAGCAATGTGTGTGCAATAAAGCAGTATACATATAATTATATTTAACCTCCACCAAGGGTTAGAGTTCAAATACAGGCTGATAAGAAAGTTGCCCCTCTAGTTCACTCAAGTGCTGATTTTTGTAGATCTCATGACACCCTTACCCCTTTATATAAGAACAGAAGTATATAAAGCAACTAGAAGGACCAGTCTATGAGTAGGTAGAATGGAGAGCGATTTCACTTTGCAATTACAGTTCTAAACCAAGCATGAAAGACTGGATCTAGGGTAATCCTCAGTACACATTTTTCCTGCTCAGGATAAGCTTGCTTCTTGGAGCTAACAGTCCTTTTTACAAAGGGGAATTTCAGCTTGTGGACATGTTCAGAGTAAGGAAAAATCTCCACTATTTCATGCAGCCTTTGAGAAACCCAGTGATGTCTCATTTGTCTAGAACAAAAGTAGGAAACATGTTAGCAGAGATGCCCCCTGAAAGATGCAAATGGGAGAGAAGAAGATCTAGAGGGATTATCAGGACTGTGCTTTAAACACATTCCACCTCACAGATGTAAGAGAGAGAGAATGAGGGAAAAGACAGAGAAAGCCCAAGACGAAATAATTTCCAGATGCAGCCCTTGCCCTGATGCAGCCAGATCCCTGCTGCCTCTCCAACAGAACATCTTGGCCTCTCAGAGCTCATTAGGATCTAAAAGAGGCTCATAGACAATACCTGTGTGCCTTAAATCTTGTCCATCTTACCAGCATCTGGTCTCAAGCAATAAAAGGCAGCCTGTGCTGGCACAGCCCAGTAATTAGCCGGCTGTGCTTCCAGCTGGTTTGCAGGCACATGGCAGGTTAAACAATAAATAAATCAGATTAGGCTAAAATCTGTTAAGCAAGAGTGGTCCTGGCATTCAAAGCCATTTCTTCAAAGCATTGCAGATCAGTGCTCAGGTTTTATTTTCCAAAGCCTGTTATCATGGGTATGGCTACATGGTACTTTGCAGACAGACACAAGATCATTTTGACTGAGCTTTGAGTAGGAGCCATGGATTGGCTTTAGACCAGAAGCAATATAACCTCCTGAGAAGGCAGGTATATGAGCTCTGGCTGGCTTGTGGCTGATCCAAGGCCTGAATAGAGCAGTTGCTATCTTGTGTGGAAGGAATTTTCCTTTCATGACCTGGGGAAATTCTTGTGCTCATTTACAAACCTCACAGCCTCCATCCAAATGAACCTTACCAGTTCTAATTGCTTTGTGCACTTTCCTGCAAAAGTGTTTCACCAGGAGCTCAAGGTCTGTGCATGAAAAAATATGGGTTATTTCTTTGTTAAATGAAAGAGTCATTGCAATTTATGTATAATGAGGAGAGGGAAGGTAAGATAAAATCGGCTTTTCAAAAATAAATAAAGTGTTGCCTATTTCTCTGGGATCCAGAGATTTAGGAGCAATCGAACAGGAAGCTTTGTCTGTGTTCCAATGGAGCTGACTCTGCTCTCAGCTATCTGACATGACCCTGCCCTTCCTGGAGCAAGTGCTTCACCCTGATGAAGACCCCAAACTGCCTTCACCCACTCTCTCCAACAGCTCCTCTAGAAATCTCTGCCCATGGTCCCTTATGTCTGCATCTCCACCAAGATGAGAAGAGTCTGAGATGCTCCAGGTGAGCACACCTGCTAGCAGCAAAGGGCATGACAAACTCTATCAAGTCACTGGAGCTCCGGGGAAAAAACACTGTGTACAAAGAAGCTCTTGGGGAAATCCAAGGGTTATATTAAATGGAGAGGGAGCACTTTATTTCTGCTAACACTTAGGAAAGTCTAAATCATAGCAAATGCCTTTTTATTCTGCTTCTACATAGTTTTCACCGTGGTAACATGTATCAGTCCCAGACTTCCTGTGCTCAGAGCTATATCAACATATCTGAGAAAGCTGGTCCGTGGCCACAGAGCATACAATGCCATCACACCACAGAAAAAGGGACAAGCAACACTGAAGTGAAAGGGATTATAGGCAACCCATTTGACGTCTTGATCCTGCTTCCCTCCTAAGCATGATTAAAGCAAGCAAAAAACCTGATGTTGTTTCTGTAACAGTCAAGACACTATTTGTGTTACCCCATATCTCTCATTTTCCTCATGTTTCCTCATGTTTTTTTCCATGTTTTAATGAAACTTTCACCAAAATTTACCAATTATCAGCAAGGCTAAATGACAGTGCTATAAAGCAAAATTTTTCAATGCCCAGGCCGCAGGCAGCTTCCAAGCCATTCAGGTTCTTTCCCCATACCTCCTGGCTGCCTCTTTGCTTTTTTTGAAAAAATTGAGAATCTGTCCAAATCAAAACATGCAGTGCACTTTCCTCAGAGAAAATACATACGTCACAGTTAGTGTGTTTCTTATAGAAGGCTTTTCAACCTTTTCAGGGAGTGTTTTGCCTCCCAGAGTGGAGGGATGTTCTTTCCCTCTTCATAGTACCTCACTGGCCAGGCACGTTGCTTTAGTTAAAAGTTGTTCTACCCAATGGGATAAATACCCCCTTAAAATTATTTTCAGATGGAAATAACAGGTTCCCTCTCACTTTTCCCTCTCCTTTCCTCCCCCATTACCCCTGAGAATGTTCACCATAGGCTGCATCTAGAGATGGTGAAAATCTGTCATGTTTTTATCTTGTTGGAAATCTGTCATAAATCCCAACTTATCCAAGTCTTATCTAAGACTTACTTTTTTTTTCCCCATAAAAAAGCTCCACTTTTTTTCTTTTTCCCCTTCAAAAAACCAACAAAATAGTTTCCTTGGAGGAGAGGAGGAAGCTGCTTCAGAGCTCAGCGGCTCCAAGAGCTCATTCTCCATCTTTGCCAGGGCAGCTGTAGTCTTCCCGTTTTCTTCCCCAAGTGCAGGAAAGATCTGCTGTCAGCAGGGATGTGCTCAAAGACACAAGGCCATCCTGATGTCATTGGTACTTGGCAGCTGGGGAGCTGGTGCCTTACTTGATCTTGCCACTCTGACAACCAGTGACAGTCTGGGATCCCATCCTTCCTTCTTATCATTGGCCAATTCTGTGATTATCTGGCTGTGTTTAGGACAAATCCTTAAACTATCAGATCTAGGACACTGACAGATCTAGGAGTGGTTGATGGAGATAATTTATGGGTTTGGCAGTGAGAGCTGGGCTGATGCTAAATCTCCTCTCACTCAGCTGACCCCAAAAAATAAAACTGGTGAAGCACGCACTCACAAATCCCTGGATTAGCCAATGCTGACATATTGTGAGTGTTAAGAGGAAGATGTTAAATAAGGTTGGTTTTCATCTCCTGAAGCAAAAGAGACAATGCTCAAATTTTCAATTTACCCTGGCTCTTAGACATTAAGTTAAATTCCAGAGATACATGAAAATGTACATCTAGCCATATAACCTTCTCTGTTTATAGATTGTTTAAAATCTGTGACATCATAATCCTATATTGCACTGGTTTCCTTTTGTTTCCCCAGGTCCTTGAAATTAATGGGCTAACTCCGGATTCCATTTGGCCAGAGGTTGTACTTGCAAGAAGGTAGACTTGCTGTCCAAACAACTGGGCCAAAGATTAAAGACAGATAATTTAGCAATGTCATATCAGATCTGTTCATTCTCATTTCCCACTTCACACTCTTCCCTGATCTTTCAACCCAAGATGAAAATCAGCTTCTAATCTTGCCTTCTTGTAGGCAAGAATAGGATGGATTCCTTTCTTTACACCAGATCACTTCTGCGCGTCAGCCAGCTGGACTGGTATACCATATATCTCCCTTGCCTATTCTGTCTCTCTTCCTTCTCTGCATTTTCTCCAACTGTTTGCCAATTTTTAGGAGGACTTAGGAAGAGAAGAGGGAAACTCATCAGTAGAATGAGTGCTTCACCATGGCGTCATTATAGTGTCATACTAAGAAACAGCATGTTACCCCACAGACATCCCCAGAATTATTGCCAGGAATTAAA
>NW_009930000.1:0-18674 GCF_000696875.1 Nestor notabilis | reverse complement strand
CTTTCCCTGCTAAGCTGTATGTCAGCTTTTGCTTTGACCATGGTCCTACATTCGCAACAGAGAGAGTTCCCATTAAGCTTGACTGAAATGGGAATAAGGAGACAATTTTCAATTTCCTTCCTTGCTCAGAGAGCTTCAGGACAAAACTCCAAGCTCTGTTGAAAAGGTGGCTCCAAAGGCTTGTGCTTTGGGTTTTCTCTGTCAACCAGACACAATTAAAATCCATAGCCATTGTTGACAGCCATGACCAGAGTGCATTTTTAGGATGCAGAAGCAGTGGCTGGTTCTACATGAGCTTCATGTTTCTTCAGCAGTTTAGAATATTGCAATAGGCTGCTAGAAATAAATGAACCCCTCATTTTCAATTTTTATTTCTTCTTATTTCAAAGATAAAATAGCATTTGGAGATTTTGCCAGTGACAAAACACTTCTTTCAGGGGCTCTTTGCAGTTTCCCAGCCTTCAATTTAATGGCACACCATTGTTTAGAGCTAGTTAGTGATGAAAATAAATAAATGATCATCTCCACAACAAGAATTTATCTCCCTATCTATGCTGCTCCAGTGACCCATCACAGCGAACAATACCTTAGTTGTTCTGTGTCATCTGACTGATCCTCTCCTTTTGCCTCCATCTCTCTTGAATGCATGTGTAACGTGGCTCTATTTGAAATCCTGTCAGCCTAAGCAAGATTAATGTTTGCATGGGGGTGCAAAGCTAGCTCAGAACAATATCAGCTTTGAAAGCCCTGCCTTGTCTCCGCTCTAGAGATGGGTGCAGGAGCCACTTGGCACATTACACCTTTATTTATTTATTTATTTATTTATATTTGAATGTCTCGGTTCTTTGGAAGCAAGCATTGGCTGCGGGCCCACAGCCAGATGGAACTGAACTGCTTTCTAAGAAAAACAAGGAACAAGGGAATTGCATTTTCATGCTGTAATTTCTTCATAGGGGTATTTATGTCCAGTGCTCTTTTTTCACCCTTTCTCTCCTCCCCTGCCTCTGGAATTTGGTGTACAAAAGTCAAAGAAGCTATCAAACTTCTGTTGTTGATGATGGTTTTGTTTGCATCTGGTTTTAATACTGACCAATTTGGGCAGACAGCTCCAGAAAGGGAAATCCACAGATTGGGCAGTGGAAGCAATGGCAGATTGCATCATGGTGTTCTGGTCCACTGAGGAAGAAGACAAATATGTCTTTCGAGTGGCTTTGTTCTCACAGCTTCACAGTCCTTTCGATTCTGATGAGTCTGCAGACAAGCTCTGTGTGAGCTGTGAGGGACTGGTCTGGATCCATTAACTCGTTTCATCCATCCAAACTTACAAAGAGCCATCAAGTGGTAACTTTAAGTCATTACCATGTGGGCTAAATTAGAAGTGAATGTTGAAGGCTCTGTGTGGAGTTTTTTTGCATCCTAAAGAACTAACTCCAATTCAGTACAGGGACCAGCACCATTCAAGCCAACATTACTAGACTGAGTTACATCCTCTAAAGATTTCACCTAATGTATCTGTTCTCCTTGGTGTGTAAATTATTTCAAAAGTCCAAGCAAACCAGCTGTGTTTTCTGAGCCAACTGTCCCTCTTTCTGGTTGAAAAATCTCAGAACATTCCCAAATGCCTGCTACTCAGTTGCCTCAGCATTAAAGCTGGCTGAGAAGGGATGCAGTCCCTTCCACAGCACGAACACAGAAGTGTTCATAATCAGCTTGAAGACATGTCTTTATTCTAACAACTACAGAAAAGAAAATGCAAAGATCAAATGCCTCTGGTTTTCCACTTTTTTCAGCAAACAATTATTATGAAATACACCTTTTAATTGTTTGGAACTGCTTGAAAAGGGATTACTCATAAAATAAAACACTGTAGCTTCAAGGTGTACTTTATCAAAACTTACTGTATGAGCAGGCTTTTATGTAGAATTTCAACGTGTGTCCTGATTTTTGAACCAATAAATCTTGAGCATTGAAAAAGCGTTCTCTCACTCATTTTTACATCTCTCTGGATGGTGGGGAGGAAAGATTAAACAAGCATTATGGGTTGATTTATCTGATTTCCATCACGCTCAGCAGAGAATAAGGAGCATGAGGAGCAATTTTTCTCCTATAAACAACACACTGTATTTATGACCACTACAAAGTGCTTTCTGACTGTCTCAGGGAGGATGAGCAGAGACACCATGGAGCAGCAAATTTCTTTGTAAAAAGATTAAACAAACTTAGCTTGATATTTTTCTGCAGTTTTTTCTGGAACTGAGATGGCCAAAGATATCAGCTGAGCTGAAGACGTAACGGGTCACCACAGCTTACAAAATGCTATAAGTAGAATCCAGACATTTTCTTTACTGGAAAGAGCTGAGCAATGCATGAAACTCATGTTCACACAGATTAGCTGGCTGATATCTAACTACCCAGAGATTGTACAAGAAGGAGTTAATAGTGTTCCCTTCAGTGCTTTAGAGGCACTGATCTTAAAAACTCTTCCACTACTGATTTTGAGTTCAGAGGGTGCAGCACACCCGTTGTTACAGGATGCTGCAGTCCCAGCCAGGCTGCTCTCTTCTCCTTCCTAGTCATCAGGTGCAGGAATAAAAGTACGAGAGATGATTTTAGGATATATTTTGGGTTTGTTTCAGGCATAAGGTATTTGCTGTTGCAAAGTGCATGAGCCCAAGTGACGCTCCTTACCACTGCTGTCAACTTCTATGCTACAGAGTGACAATACAGTCTGTATAACACATTTGAGGGCAGATGCCTTGTCAGAAGAGAACTGGAGGAATTAATTTTGTAAAGGTTCTTCATTTCCAAAGGTCACCTTTTGCATACCTTTTTTTCTAATATCTCGGTTGCTGGTTTAGAAACAAATGCCAGGAAAGAACAAGGAGACAGAGTGGTTTGAAGGTAAAAGGGCAGAATGATCTCATGCACCTGGAGCTGATAATGGTCTCCAGTCTCTGGTTCTGAGCAGTTAATTTTGGGGCTGGGGTTCATCCAAGTAGTTTCTATAGAATGGAGAGACATAAGGTATGTTTGTGTACCAACTGAGCACCCTATACATTTAAGGCAAATGTAGCTGAAAAGGCAGTTTTGCTTTGAATGTAATATTTATGAATTTTCCATGCTTAGCCAAATAACATTATTACATGTTGCCAAACTCCTAAAAGCATTTACTATTCTAATGTAACAGAATTCTGGAAAGCCTCCCTAATGCTGCCTTATAATACACCCCTAATTTAACCTGCAGGAGCCATTTTTCAAATACAATGACTTCCTGCAATTGGTCTCTCTGCTGAGACTATCAAGAAAGTGAATAAAACAACACTAATGATAATGGTCATTTTTGTAACATAGATATCTCCCCTATAGTCTTTTAGCTTCCATCCATTTAAAAAGAGAGTCAAATAGAAGGTGAAGAAATACAGGACATGAAGACAGACAGAGACACGTGGAAGAGCAGCACACAGAGTTGCCTGTGCATGCACTGTCCTCAGCAACAAATAAGAAAAAAAAGACACATTAGGAAGAAAAAATAAAAAATTCCAAAATACTTTCTGACTATTATTTCCTCTGGCTCTTCAAAAGGAGAAGTTGTTTTATTTGTTGGGTTGGTTTTTTTTTTTCCTTTCCCTCTATTTTCTATCTGATCTGTATGCAGTTTGGGACAGAAAAGTAACCTTTCTTTGACACATCATTCAGGAATGCATTAGCAGTTGTAGGATCAGTGATGCTCCTTCTCCGACAAAGAGCTTGTTTGTCTCCAGTTCAGGGAAAATAATTCACAAAAAAATTAGAATCAGGAGCATTAAAGCATACAATGCTGTTAATAAAACCCTTTTCTTGACAGACCTTGCAAACAATCAAGCATCCTTAGTACTGTGCTTAAATTTCTCTCCGTAAGAAAGAAAAGCAGATTTCAGCAAAGTCTTTTTGGACATAAAGAGAAAAGTTTGGAACATGGATTGGTCAGTGGCTGATGCCTGTAGCAAGCATTTAGGACATAGATGTTTTCATTGAGGTATATCTTGGTGTCTTAGTTTATACCTGTGTACCAGCAAGGGAATAATAGCACTGTAAAGAATATAATCTGGATGTAATATTAATGAACTACATACAACATTTTGTCCCCAGAAGATTGTGTGTAATTCCATAAAGAAGAAGATGGATATGCATATGATCTACAGTCCTGTGAAAACAACAGTAGAAATTACATTAACTAAAATTTCTGACAAAACAAAGGAAAACTCTTCCTAGAAGTATTTAAAGTTTGCAGATACCCACTCTAAACCAGATTCACAGTGCCTAGGACCAGCAAGGTGAGACTTCACTTCTGGAGTTCTGAAGACCTTTCTTTCTATTTTATCTCTGGGAATGGCATGGCACTTTATCATCTCTCCTAAAGGAGCCGTGTGAGACTTCTCCACTACCTGCTAACAACTGCAGCAGTGTGGTGCTCTGTATGCAGTGGCCGCTCCTGCTACAATCCCCTTTTTGCAGATGCAACCTGTCAGTGCTTATTCTAAGCCAACTGCCAGGTTTAACTCTGCTGCTTCCTTTCTGCTCTTTCATCTCCTGCAGCTGGAGTGGTCATTCATCTAATAGCCCTGTCCAAGACCTAGTAGTTTTCTGCCCACACCAGATGGCAAAGAAGTCCCCTTCACCATCTCTGTCTTCCCATGGTGAAACCCCATTTTGTGTGAGGGAAACGATGGGAGCCACCAGGTTAGAGATTGTTTCTCATGGAGATGCAAAGTCTCATTTTCTTGCTCATGTGGTGGGAGTCTTTCTCCACCTTCTGAGAACCTAAGGATACAAGTGGGTCTGTCTGCCAACTCCCCACCCACCTCTGCACTGAACAAAAATAAAACAGTGAATGTGAACATCTTCTTTTGCACTTAGAGGAATTTTACTTTCTCAAAGTCCTCACAACCATATTTCTAACCTGAATTTCCTGAGGCATTGCAATGTACCACGGGCACCATGGTGGATTAAGATAACTAGTCCCTCCAGTCCTTATTCTTCATGATTGTTCTACATCTTTGAAGGAATCTCCAGTACTGAGGATAGAGGCAGTTCCTTTTCCTTGTCTTCTCAAGTCTGTAACCACAAGATGCCACATTCATTCCTTTCCTGTGATCTGTCTGTACATCACATCCAGGAAACAGCTTCCAGCATCCTGGCATGTGAAAGTATTGACCACGCTTCCTTAGGTTTCCCATGTCTTTCTGGCAAGGAGAAAACTCCCCGGATTCAAGTCTCTATTTTGATTTATTGTCTCTAAGATGAGAAGTGGCAAAAGAGTTATGGCTCAAAATTACTCTTTGGTGAATTCACCGCAGTAGCTTTACTCTCACAAGATAACGCAGCCTGTGGATAAAGGTTTTTCACAGTTGTGTTGTATGTTTTGAGCCAGGTAAGAAGGACAGGAATCCAACTTTGCAGTTGAATATGTCACTTCTCACCTATGGCTGAAAAAGTCGTGAACAGCATAGGCTGGAGGGAGAAGATGTAGAAAAGTGTAAGTCTAGCAGGAAAAGGCAGAGAACAGGCAGGAGAAGCTCAGGGTCCAAGGGAAGAATAATCTCTAACATCTGGAGAAGAACATCAGAAATAACCACCTTTGGAGCCATGTGACTATGCTGTAATTTCTTTTTTCCTGCAAGAGAGCACAAGGTACTTCTGTAGGTTTTTACAGATGACAATGTCCTTTCAATGATGATGAATATTGAAGCTGACCCTTCTCAAGCAAAGAGGGTCTTTCAGGTAAATTCTGGCAGCTGAATTGGGCCCTAGATGTAATCTGTAACAAATTTTGCATATTTCCTTAAGAAACCCACCCCACCCCCCCCAACAAAAAAACAAAACAAAACAAAACCCAAAACAACAAACAAACAAAGAAAAAGCCAAAAACCACCAACAAAAACAAAAACACCACAACACTATCATTGTTAAAGTCAGGGTGTATATGGTGCTACCTTGTTCAGAAAGATATTTCACATGTTGGCTTTCAGAAGACACAAACGGAAAATGCCAAACTAGAACTCTCAAAAATACCATTCACCCTTGATAAGAGTGAAGGATACATATATTGAATACAAACTCAGTGTTATAAATTGTTGTCATTCCTTCATGACTTTATGCAATATTAAGTCTTTGTTTAAAAACAAAAAATATTTCCTGGGAACAATCAATTAAGAGAGACACACAATTAAAAGAACCCCCTAAATTTTAGTTTTCATTGTCACAGAGAAACTATAGCAAATGTGTGGCCTCAGGGCAACTTAATGATACAATACTCAGATTATGTACCAAAAAAAAAAAATCTTCATCATTGTTATCTTTAATATTATGATGTTCTGAATTTCAGTTAAAATCATTTTGGGGTGATGCATGTTTTTTGCATGTTTGAGGCTGTCAGAGCTTTATTCTTTGTGGAATGTATTGTTTTGAGACAGACAAGAAATACTTCTATGTTTATAATCTGAATAAGACAGCAGAATAGCTAGAAAACAAAACCTGACCTGTAAATCAGGAACTAAATGTACCACAAAAAGTGTCCTAGCTTAAACCTCTGGAGGAGGTAAGACATATAAGAAAAAACCCATTTTGTGAAAAGCCAGTACAAGTACAATAGTACCTTAAATTACTTCCTTATTACTCTTTCAGTGTTTTTACTAAAACAGGAAAGGATTTTTCAGTGCAGGATATTCAGCCAGAGTGTCCCTTTTAATCTCATTCTCAAAGAAATACTCACAGCTCCCAGCCCCAGCGAAGCTCACTTACATGGTTATTTCAGTTTTATTGCTTTTAACAGAAATATCTTTTACTCCTAGCACCACAGCCAGCAATAAAAGAAGGAACAATCCAACTTCACTTTCAGTAGGGGGAAAAAGAAAAAGTTTGGAATAATTTTATTTGGTACAAATGTCCTCTGGATACCAGTGCCAGGTCTAAGCTCTAGAAGCACCTGTAGAGAATAAAATGAGAGAAATTAAAATGAGAGACCTTTGTTGCTGTTGACCAGTACCAGTCACCATGTTCCAGATTTAAGCTGTCTGTGAGTACAGCCACCAGGAGAGAACAAATGAAAGCCACCATTAAGTTGATAAATCTGCTCAAATGTCTCACCTTCTGTTTTCAGGTATGATACTGTCAACCCACATCAGTTGTCTTTTGAGAGTAAACTTCTGGAACTGATTGAGTTCGTTTAAGAAAGGTTTAGATCCAGACTCATGGTTCTGGCAGAACCTGTTATACTTCTAAGTATTTTCTTTGAGAACACAAAAGAAGACAAATCCATCATTTAGCACAATGGATCATTTCACTGTCTACAAAGCAGGAAAAAAGGTTCAGAGGAGTGATTCGCAGTTTCTGCCTTGTCTGTCAGTTCCATACAACCCTCACATCAATGTATTTGCTTTCTTTCCCTTCAGGTGAAGTGCTGGGCATTTAGTAATGCCATTGCTATGACTTCCTAACCACATATTGTATGAAAACGTAACACTGGGAGCTATTGCCCAGAGGCAGTCAGACCTTTTTGACAAGCATAAATTCACAACATTAGACAGAAACTAAATTGAAGGCAGATATTTGCCAGCATTTCCCTTTTCTCCACCCTTTTTGACCAGCTGTGCTATTGATCCAGCCTCCCTGGAGCTGTTCACAGCTGCATTTTTCACATAGCCTTTACCTGAGTGATATTTATGATATGCCTTGGGACCATTGCTTACCAGAGGGAGTGATTTGGCTGACTGTGTATGGCAGGTCTGTAGACCATGACAGGTGCATTCAACACAAGGTGGCTTTCTTACCAGGACTGATTTACTACTAAGTTTTTATTCATGACTTTTTAATGAATTAATTTAAAGGCTTTTTTCCTTTTTTTTGCCTTTTTTTTTTTTTCCTGTTGTTGTTGCACAAGCGCAGCCTTGTGGACAGAGAAACTGGTGACTGAAAGCTTTCTGAGAGGAGTCTTTCTTACATGCGGGGCAAAGCTGGTATCATGGGCTTGACCTGTGCCCTCAGGAGAACTGTGGTTTGCAAATATTCAATAATACCCTTCTGTCTAGGTTGCATTTCTGGTGCTCCCAACACCCATTCATAGGTCAAAAACTATCTACTTGTCTCTGGATACTTCCCAGACACCAAGCCTACCCTGAAATGGAAGCCTACAAATAAACTTACAGAGAGAAAAAAATAAAGACCAGCACACCTTCCTCCAGAAAAATAGCAGCCATCCAAAACACTCCCTGAAGTGTGTAATATGCAGATAAGCCTCCAGACACTATCAGATTGGCAGTGAAGCCAATATTCTTGATAATCTAGTAGCAGCCCCAGAACATTCAGCAAACAAGGCAACTCCTCCAGAGACAGAGATCACAGATGTAAATGAGCCTTCTAAAGTACATATGTAAAACGCACTACAATATAAAAAGAAAACTCCTATTAACAGCACACTTAACTATCACATTTCACACTAGATTGGAACCTGTCCAGAACATCCTGAAACTACAGCCTTTGCTAGCAGATGATCATTTGAGAGAAATTGTCCTCAAAGTTTCTCTTTAAACTTTCCAAATTGCCTTTGACTCACCAAATACTGTATTAGAAGCAAAATTTCTCATGGCAAACACATCCCAAGCAGGAAGGGGCCATGCCAAAGCAATAGATTTAAAACTTGCTGACACATGTACATACCCCGTAGAATAAGAGCCCTATTCCCATCCAAAAGAAACCATCAAAGCATTGCATTCTACATGTACTCATTCCAGAACGTGATCTATTCCACACAAAGCATCGAATGCCCTCATGGAAAATATGTGGGTGAAACCCATCAACCACTGTGCACCACAACATTTTCACGCAGATACTCTGCAAAAGACAGAAACAGACGGTGGGAGAACATTTCTCACAATATAACCACTCTTTGTTTGACTTCTGAGTCTCGATCTTCAAACGCATTCCACAAAACATCTTCAAAAGATGAGCTTTGGATGTCTAATTCCTAACCCTACTTCATCCTAAAAATCACATCATGATGGAGAAGCTGGGTTTATGTCACAATTTCCCTACGCTATAGCCAAAGCACTTGCCATCTTTCTCTATGACACAGAAGTTACTAAACTTACCACTTTTGTTAACATATCTTTCATTTTCATAGGTACCGAATATCTTTTTCTCACCAGGTATCAAGCTGATTAACACAATACAGTTCAAGCTGCAAAGCAAGTTTCCCCCATCTTTATGAGCTGGAATGTTGCTTCTTCATTTTCAGGCCGAAGAAATGCCTTTGCTTCTTATCAGTTGCTTTAACCAGGGATGTCATCTCTCCCTTGCTCATTTCATTAATGATAGTGTTATTGTAGCTGTGGGGCTAGTCCCACTACCTACACAAACAAAAAGTAGGAAGCTAATAGGCTCATGTTGGTCTGTTTCTGCACAAAAAACACGTATCACAGTTCATATTTTTCACAGAAAGGCTGGTTCAATCCCTCGTATCCTTCTTGGGTCTGCTAACAAGAATGCCACTTTTCCCAGAAATCCTCCCCTCCAGTGGGCTAACATGTCCCACAAGAATGATCGAGGAGGCATCCTTTCTGCTAGACACTGAAGTCCAGATTTGAATGAAAGAAGAAGCAAGAACAAGTGGTGTCAACCCTAACCTTCAGCGATGCTACACCACAAGGTAACACTGGTTGCTTAAACCAAGTGTTGGTCAGTGACGAGGTAACTTTCATTTCGTTGCTGCTTCCAGTCCCTGTCAGCAGATACCAGCTCAAACTTACCACAGTTTTAATAGAACAAAAGAGGGGAACATAAGTAACCACAGTTACACTCATCCATTTATCAACACATAGAAAGAGCAAACAAGGCCGAGAGCAATTCTTTTGAGCTGCAGTTTGGCTGGACTCATGTGTGATTACCCTTCACAGATTGAAAGAACCAATATTACTAGGCATATTGGAAAAAGATGGTTTTAATTTATGTTATTTAGTCATATAATCAGAGAACAGTCTGCATGTGTGTGGGAATTATTATGAGATAATTCTTGGAAGCTTGCTAATCATGTCATTGCTTTACAGAGTTCAGTCTATGCGCTGAAACCTCCTAGAGTTTATTAAGACAGACACTTTGATGCTTCAGGTTCCCCCACTCTAAGACAGATGTAGAAATTGCTACACCAGGGAATTCTGACAGCCCATCTCTCTCGATAGCTCTGCTGTAAGAGTGGTTGGATGATTCAAGAGAAAGCATAAACCTCCCTGTACAACACTAACTGTACAAAATGACTTTTTTCCCAGCCCACCATACGTGTTATGTATGCTGCAGCATGGGGCTGTGGCTCCCTTATGATTTTACAGAGCAAACAAAATCTGAAACGTAGAGTTTTAGACTGTAAAAGGTGTATGCTTTTCTTCTGTGCAGGCCAGCTGGGACACTGGTAGGTTTCTCAGTGTGAGAGACTGGGCAACTTCAACCACCTGTGAATGGCATTGATGCAGTGCCCTCACTAGGATACCTGAATCATCAGCTATTTCAGACACTGTGTTAGCCTACAGCATCAACAGCTGCTAAAGAGGGCGCCCCCTTTCCATAAAAAGAATCTTTATGAGTTTCACTAGTCCAGGACCTGTCCAGTCATATAATCTCAAAAAAGTTTCTTAGGGTAACTAGGAATAGTTTTGAATCTACATTATTTATACAGTGGGCAGGCACAAATTTCTCATCTCTGCTGTGGAATCATACTTCTCCATTCTATATGGATAAAGTGTGTTATTCCCATTCTAAAACTGGATGAAATGAGAAAGAAGAGATCATTTGCCCCAGGGAATCTGAAATTTCCAGCTAAACATAATTTGTCCACTTGAGTTGAAGAACTTAGGGTTATTTTTTCTCCAGGCTTGGCAAGATGACAGAAAGACACATACATTCAGCAAAGCAGAGAGAACAACACTTTATTCTTCATCCATTGCCTGCAATAAAGATATCCATTCAAGCACAGCTGTCTGCATATAGAGAGGGATTTTATGGACTCAACGTCTCTGCTTCTAGCAGGTGCAGCCCAGCCTGCGAGGAAGGGTAGGAAGGGTTAAAGCAGCACTTGGTTCTGGAAGATGTACAGGAATTGGAGAAGACAGAGGAATTTGCTGGATCTTGGAGTGGATGAATTTAATAAATTATCTCATTCTATCTAGAGAGGACAGGGCCTGAACTATGCACACAAGAGAAGAAGGAAGAGCTGAGCTACCCCAGGCTCAAGTGGACAAAGGTGCACTAGAGAATTGAAGCTGATCTGGGGAAGTGAACTAAGCTTTTCCTAAGACCCAATTCATTCCGAAGAAAGAAACATCTGAAAAATCTTCCATAGAGAAAGAAAATTTTTTCTCCCTCTGCTGCAAGGGGGTAAAGGAGAGAGCAGGCATGTGTTTTCCTCCCTATCCCTTTCTTTTGCTCTGCAGGTTTGTGTGACTTCAGTTTTGCCTAGCCCAAAGGCAGACACTATGCAGAAATAAAGATAGCGGGGGTTCTTTCAATGAATGACGTAATGTAGTAGAGAGAAGCCCAGTGAGGCTATTACAAGACCCCAGGAGGCAACAAAGGTTTCATAGTATTAGTAGTTATAATTTAGAAATTTTCTCCTGTGAGCAGAAAAAAACAACAGCAACAGGTCTTCTCTTGAAAGTTGAGAAAACACAAAGGGGTACATCAGCTGAATTAGTTTTGGTTTTTGTTAACTGCCTCCAGAGCTTTTAGGGTTAAAAGAAGTCTAGAGGCCTTTGCATCCAGCGTTTCTCTAAATTCATGCTCAGCTAATCCATGTCAGCTGCATCTTCCCTTGCCAATACGGAGGTGAGTGTGAGGAATTTCTGCATGTTACTTATTTAGCTATTACCTTTTATGGGTCTCTCTGTCTCCCACTGACTTTCTGGCAGCAGACGGGTTGGCAAGAGGAAAACCTCAAACAATCTTCTCTGAAAGTTCTAAAACTTGGAAAGAACAGAGTCTGACAAAAGAAGCAGACACCTGTGAAGTCTGTGCTTGGACTTGGGCTGTTACTTTCAGGACTGCAGCTAACACAGGGTATTGTGTCTGTTTAAAGCAGTGTCTGCTTATGTCACTGGAATTTGGGAATCCACTGATCTTTTTTTTTCTTTTTAATGTGATTTTTATGTGGTTTTCAGTCCTCACTTGTTTATTACAAGGCTTATGTGTGGACAATGAAAAAAGAAAACTCAAAACTTATTTTTCCAGGAGGTGTTCAAAACCAAAGGTGGAAACAGGCCCTGATCTTAGACAATCTGTCTAAGCAGGTGAAGTATATCCGTGAATAAGGAGAGAAAGAGGTTCCCATTTGACAGTGAACAGTGATACTCCAGAGAGAGGCAGGGAGTGAGGTTGGCAATGATTAACAAACAAGAGAAGGGTTGCGAAGGCAAGGCAGGAGCTGGAAGGACAGGGCTGAAGTGAACATACTGTGAGGGAATTGGCTGGAGCAGGAGATCCATTTACCCAGCACAGGATAGGGAGAGCCCAAAGTCAAATTCTCCAAGTGCCTGAAGAACCTAGCTATGGCTGAAGCATGGGTTGGCTCAGCATACAGCCTCCTGCACATGCACATGGGACAGTCCTTATGCTGGGCTCTGCTCCACCAGGAAAGCAATCCATGCTTATGGATTCTGGTTGTGTTTGTGCATTTACTACCAAATTGTTAGTGTTGTGCTGTGAGTCTTTGTTTGTTGGTGTTTATTAACTTTGGCCAAGAAGCATCCCTCAGTCTGGGAACAGTGAGGAGCATTTAAATTTAATGACTACAATGAACATACTAAGGAGGTGATTACAACCAGAAGAGCCTGATTTTTTACTCACTTGCAGAAGAAGGGTTTGGAGCAATGGCAAGAGTGAAAGAGGCATCAAGTTATAGGAAAGGTGCACTTGGCAGGAAGAAGAAAACAGAGCCATGTGAGAAGGAAGAAGTGGTAAACAGGGTTATTTTGTTGTGGAAAACCTGGATTAGTTGAGAGGAAAGCCAAGTGCAGAAAAGAAACCACAGGAGACTAACAAGAGATAAATAAGCAAAGGAAGACCTTGAATACGGTCAGGAACTGCCAGGAAAGACACTGTTGTGGATGTTCATTCTCACAGAAATGTTGGGTATTTGATGATGATTAGAAGTAAAGAGTAATTCTCAGTTCTGAAACTTTTTGCAGTTATCAACAGAAGGGCAAAAAACAAACTTGTAATTTCAGTCGCAAGATGGGATTCTGCAAAAACACACATTTTAAGTACAGGGGAAATCTGAAGGCTTCTAATGGGACTGAGAGCCCTGACAAATGGACCTCAAGGTAAGGAAAAACAAAACCCAAACCCCAAAACAGGATAAGTTGAGATCATCAGTACTTCTTAAGGGCCCTAAACTGGGAATTGCTGGAGACTGCTCAGACTCTAGAGGCCTAAGGATACTTCTGTGCCCCACCAACAGTGTGATGAAGACCCCATGGAAGCTTCCACAAAACTAAGACATGCCGATTCTGCCAATCTCACCTGCTTGGATACAATGCAGACCTCTGAAAAGTCTTCTCACAGCCCCCCTTAGCAATGTTGACTCCAGGAGAAACACTCCTCACATCAGATCCGGTGCTTTTCAGAGAAATTTTTACAATTCCAGCTATTTCAGTATTTTAGCACAAGTTGTCTAAGGGATGAAGATCATATCCAGCTCAATGACTCATATGGGTTACAACCAACACATCCTTCATGTTGGCCGGAAAAAGACATGTGTTTTCTTCATTGACAACAGCTTGTCAGCACAACTGATGCCTTGGTTACCAATCCCAGCATAAAGGCACAGAGAAAATAGGCCAGAAACTGAAACTGCAGAAGCCTGTATGCATGGATCTGGGATTTTATGTGTGTCCTTGGTGATTAGGTCCAGGGCATACTTCTCCAAGGAAGTCACAATGCAGTGGTTGCTTTTCACTATGAGTACCATCCTGCTCCACACTTACACACCTTCCAGAAGGAAAGAGTATCTTAGAAAGTCCAGGATGAAGAACAGTGAAAGTATAAAAATTACTGTTTCTGTGCTAAGAAATAAGATCAGTACAGCATTCACTGATCTGATACCATGGCTGCACACAAATAGAACAGACTGGACTGCTCTTGACTTTGTATTTTAACTCTGCTTGCAAACAAAAGGACCTGCTGGCTATTTCTGTTTTTCCTGGAGGCTCCAAACAGTGAGGAAATCCAAATGTGTGGAAGCACACCCAAGAACTGATGATCTCTTGAAGCAGAGATTGGCTACAAAAGTAGAGGCTCAGTTTGGCCAAACCTCATCAATCAGACTTTGTTTTTGCCAAACCAAACCCCACACCAGAAATGGGTTTGGAGTCAGCTTCCATTTTCTTGAAGCCACTGAAGTCCCGAGGTTATTCAAAGGTCTCGCTATCAACCATTTGCAATCTAAACCTTTTTTCTGGAACATATTTTCTGCAGATTGCCTTGATATGCCAACGAAGGGTGAGAGGCCAAGGTTGTCTCCATGTTTTTCAGTGTTCCGCAGCTCTGGACATGCCCCAGATACTTCAGGAATAGCCTTTCAAGTGGTGGTTTGGCCTTCATAGGCACAGGCAGTTCTGGGAGGAAGAAAGTCTCATGTTCATAGAAAATAAGATTAAGAAATAAAAATATTAAACAAATGGCTCTGAATCTGGAAAAATATGCTCAAGTTGGGGTGAAAATTCCAGTTGTTTTTAAATGATCTAATTTGTTCTTTCCTGTACATCAAATGTGGGAAGAAAAGGGGAAAAAGAGAATAAAAACAAAACAAAAAACTTCACTTTTTAATCTGACAGCTGCTCCTTCTGGAAAAATGATGTTTTTGTGCTTAAAGTGTTAGACAGGGACATAAGAGGGCTGGGTTCAGTTTACCAATGTGCCAAAAAAATCCCTGCATGACCTCAGGCAAGTCACTTTGCCTTTCTTAGCTCCTTCTGCAAATACTGGGGCTAAGATGACTTCCCTTCTCCTGTGTGTCTACTCTCATCGCAAGGTCTTTGGAAAAGTCCTCACTCTTCCCATGTTTTTGAAAAACACCTAGCAGAAAATGTGGCTACTCTTCTAGTTGGAGCTCAGAAGCAGGTCTGTGATCCAAGTCATGTTAACATCCATTATAAATTCTGCAAAGTCCAGTTCTGGACTAGAGTTTCCAACTCAGGCCAGTCTTAACGTAGGAGTGGATTATATCATATAAACAAGGCTGTAGATGTCACTCTCCCTTAAGAGGCTTTCCCTCTCGCTGCCTTGAGCTGTGTTGTTGGTTTAGGCTATTGTCAGAATGCACTTGCTCACACTTGAAGGATGTTTAATTTAAGAAAACCCACAGGTGGCCCTAGGTTATTTTGCATTGAAGATATACAAAATCACAGGGATGTGAAAAGGACTGTCTACCAAGCACCACTCTGATGTCACATGAGGTGCAAGTCAAGCCTTTACCTGGAAATCAAGATTTATAAGAAGTTTTTTGTGTTGGTTTATTGGGTTGGGTTTTTTTTAAAAAACACATTTGTGTAAACTGGGGAGACCACACACATGCAGCAGTTTCTCACTGCCCATGATCTGACATGCCACTTCACCCTTGTGGTTTACAACCAGCACTAACCACACCGCTCATGGAGAGCACTGAATCTCTCTTTGCTCATGCTTGGGGAAAAAAAACTCCAGGGAATTCCCCAGCTGATGGGATCTTGTCCATCAAAATCAAAGTGAAGGACTGGAGTACCGGGTTCAGGAATGGGCAGACCAGGTAGGAAAGAGAAGGTCCATCTCCTTGCCTGAACCAGAAGCCCTGTATTTTCCAGGGCTGTCTTCCAAACCAAGCACCGCCTGAAGCAAAAAGCAGAAAGGACCACAGGAGAAAGTCAGCCAAGCTTCCCAGGCACTGGTGGTTTTGACAATTCAGGAACAAGGAAATCAAGATGAGGCAGGGTTGCTTCAGTCATCACAGCCATTCCTTACCAAACACAGACAATCAAGGGAGGAATTTTATTCTAGGAGTATCCTCTGACCATGCACTGTGGACAGACATTCCCCAGTACCCTCTAACAAACTGCAAGACCTCAAATTAAAGGCCAAAAGACAGAGTGCACCATGCCACCAGCAGAAAGAGGGAATGATGGTGAAGATCACCAGCCATTCCTGCAACTGCAGAGAGCTTTACATGTCCTTACTGTAAAAAGCAGAAAAGCCTGCAACTGGTTCTCTCAGTTGTGCTGAGATTTGCTTGTTGTTGCTGACATTATTGGGATCCTCTTTTCCAAAGTCCATATTGGTGTATCTTCAGATGGAAGTTGAAATAGCCATGGAGAGACTTCCCAAAATCTTCCCCATGAAAGTTCTCTTAGGACTGCTGGTTGAGAAGCTGCTGTTGTTTCCAAAGCTGCTACACACTCCAAAGACAGACATATAACAGTTTGGACCTGGTGGTCAGCAGTGTTCAAAGCTAGGATTTACACAGTCCTTGGAAGCAAGAGCCTCATGACTATGAATATAGAGGGACCTTTCATTGATGCTGTTGGTGACAGCCATGCTGGATTTAGCCACATGTGTAAGAGACTATTAGCACAATTAAACAGCTATAGGACTTAGCCTGCTTTGTGTCAGATCAAGAAGAAGCACAACCATCTGCCCCAGTCTCTTGACAGAAGTTAGCTGGTCAACATCTGCAACACAAGATACCTCTCATGCCTTGGAGATTCTTGAAGGTCCCATACACAGCTAACAGTCAATAAAGAACAGATTCTCCTTCTTCTCCTTCAGTCTTTCCTCCTCTGCATCTACCCAGTGAAGCAAGATTTGCAAGGAGAGGCAATGTCATCACTGAAACCAGCTGACATGGGTGGGAAAAAAATCCACCACATTTTCAGGCCTGCCAGCCCTTTGTCAGAGTCTTCAGCAATATGGACCAGCTTAAGCCTCTTGGAGATGCAAATCTGATAACACGAGTGCACTGAGCTCTGTGGAGGTGTGAGAATTATACACTGATGTCAGCCAGGGTGTCTGGGACTGGAATATGATCCCTTTTTCTTCCCTGCCTGGTTTTACACTGGGCGGCTAAATTAGCAATATCTTAGGGCTGTTACCATGAGATCACTTAGCAATTAATCTTTTATTTGGAAAGCTGTTCCTTCCCACAGAAGTAAACACCCGCCTTATCAGGCATGCCATGGCAAAGGATGTTGTCCAGCTCCCCACCTGCTGTCCTTCCTCTCATTAGTGGCTTCCCTCTATTTTGCAGCCATTCCCACCCACTGTCTGCCAGAACATGCTGCACGCCCACAGCCCCGCCAGTGACGCTCATGGACATGGTGCGGTCTCACCAGCCCAGCCTTTATCAGGAAACAGCCTGTTCCCTCCAGGGATGGGAATGTGCCCAGCAGACAAGTGGTATGGCTGAGCCCCCACACTCTCCATGGCAGTGCCTGGGCACCCTCTGGAGTCCCTTGAATCTCTGAAAGGCCATTAATGAGAGCATAGGTGATTGCTACTGGTCACAGAAAAAAAAGCAAGGCAAGACAGAGCCATAGGCCAGGGATTGCCCTTCCTTGTCACAGGCAGAGAGCATTGCACATATTCCTTCACACCGTCAAGTCCTTTTTCACCTTCCTCCATTAATTCTCTGAGGGTTGCTGAACAGAATGCACATCTTGATTATAACTCCTCTTCCCTGCTGATGAAAATCTAGAGTTTGTTGCTGTATTTAATCTGGTGGTTTCATTAGACAGGGTCCAGATCCATGGGTTGTATAAAGCTAGCTACATAAGCCCCATTGAAATGGCTTTCTGTTTAGCTCCAGCAAATGCACAGAACATGCCATTATGCTGAGTTTCCTTCCCTACTGACTGCTGCAGACTATACAGCAGGAAGATTATCTGCTAGAAAAAACTCCTTTCTGACACTGAGGTCCATAGATGTACATTATCTGAGGATTTGCCCCAAGAAATGCGGAACAAAGAGCCTCAGCAGTGCCTGCACTGAAAAATACAACAGGTATTCTTCATGCTCAGCAAAAGCAGCATGTATTATTAGACTTAACAATGATCATAAAATCCTGTGTATAACCTCAAAGCACTTCGCACAATAGATTCCATGCTTGTGTCACAGAGGGTCTACCAAAACAGTAAGTGTCATGCTCAATTCCTATTTGTTTATAGTCAGTGCTCTAGCTATAAAGGAGTCCCTCTCTCTCACTACTTGACCATGTCCCATCCCTCTGACCAGGCAATATGGACACAATTAAATGTCTTCCTCCAAAGTCTACCAAAGCAGTCCAGCCTTTTACTGATAGAATTCCATGTTACATTCCCAACATTCACACACAATTATCTGCTTTTTTTAATAAGGTAGAGGCTGAGGCAGTGAATCCCTGCAAGGAGTTACAGACTCCCTGCCATCATGCTTGGCTCACAAGGAGTTCAGGAGCAGTAAAACTGTTTGGTTTTTTTTTTTCTGCAGCCTCATTTCTCCATATAAACCTCAAATTCCCATGCATCACTGTGGATTTGTTCTCTCCCTCCTCATTTTCACTCTCTTTTCTAAAGCCCTGCTCAGATCATTGGGCTTCACCCTTAGTCTCCTGTTATCTGCTGGGAAACATAGAATCATAGAATAGTTAGGGT
>NW_009929999.1:0-1673 GCF_000696875.1 Nestor notabilis | reverse complement strand
AGGCGGCGCGGCGCAAAGGCGGGCACAGCGCCGCCCCACAGGACCCGCCCGGCGGAGGCCATTCCCACCCTCCACTCACTCACCTCGGGGCTGAGGTAACGACCCCAACCGCCGCCCCCGACGGCTTTTATCCTCCCAAGCCGCGTCTGCCGGCTGTGTGGCACCTCCGAGGGCGTACAGGTGGCTTGGGAGAGGCTCCGGGTCGAGGTGGGGAGGGTTGGATTTTAAAATTATTATTTCTTTCTTAATTTTTAGCTCAGCTGCCGTTTGGTTTTGCCTCCTGAGCGGCGGTGAGAAACGCTGCTAAGCCTCGGAGGCTCTCAGGCGGCTCTGGCTGCGAAGGTGATTCATGAGCACATGGTGGGAGGAAACAGAAGGCAAATTAAAAATACCTCTTTTTTTAGGGTGTGCTTGCACTTTGTTAGTTGGGCCTCATTTATGAGTTTGCATCATAACCTAGGCGCTAAAACCGATTGCCCCATCATGTTTATTTTTCCCACAGCTTGCTTTGGTCTGATTTCCAGTTGAAAGGCAACAGGAAGGTCTCAGTCTGGCATAAGAACAGAGAGCTGAGTGCTCCTCCATGTTTATTTATACCTGTTTCATGTACATGGGTGCACTTTCTTCTTCCTGCCTTTGCCCACCATGCTCAGGATCCTGATCTCCCTTAGGTTATCTAGTTTGCTGAAGTTACTTGTGTTCTGCTCAACGAGGTTCTACAATTCAAAATCCATGAGATACTCAAATCTTGTTTAGTGTTTGCCACTGCCATAGTTGAGTTGAGTGAGACCTCATCAGCTCTTTATTCACAGTTCAGCATACAAACTGCTTGCATGTGGCTTTCAGTCATAGACAAGCAGCGCCTGTGAGAGGCTTGTCTTGTGCCATAAGCCTTATTTATTCCAGGCTTAGTCCAGCATCTATCCCATCTGTGGAAATCCAAGAACGTTTTGACTTCAGTAATAGTTGTAAACACCTTAAAAACATACAGTAGGTTTGGTACAGAGTGCAGTAGTTTGTGACTTGGCTTTTTAATGGAGGAGTACAAAGGAACCCACATTCATAGAACCGTAGAATGGTTTGGGTTGGAAAGGACTTTAAGATCTGGTTCCAAACCCCTGCCACATGAAGGGACACCTTCCACTAGACAAGGTTGCTCAAGGCCCTGTCCATCCTGGCACATTCAGGCCAACAAAATGCTAACCCTGACCGTGCCATCACAAAAACACTTTGGTTGGTTAGTGGGTATCATGGCAAGGAGGGTAGCTGTGTCCCATGGCATATGTGTTGCTGCTGGGTGGCTGCACCCACAGCATCACCAGTGAGTTAGCCAGAAGAAACTCCCAGAGATCTGCACCTCAGCTAGCCCTTGAAGCTGTGCTACAGCCGACACCAGGGCAGGTCAGCCATGGTTTCAGCTGAAAACCCGTGCAGACAGTGAGTGGGTATCATGGCAAGGAGGGTAGCTGTGTCCCATGGCATATGTGTTGCTGCTGGGTGGCTGCACCCACAGCATCACCAGTGAGTTAGCCAGAAGAAACTCCCAGAGATCTGCACCTCAGCTAGCCCTTGAAGCTGTGCTACAGCCGACACCAGGGCAGGTCAGCCATGGTTTCAGCTGAAAACCCGTGCAGACAGTGAGTGTGCTGCCTCCCTGGGTGTCCTGTCCTGCC
>NW_009929998.1:74736-74977 GCF_000696875.1 Nestor notabilis | reverse complement strand
AATATCTTTCATTATTGCGGTAAAAAATCCTTCTCCTTGGGTATGTCAGGAAGGAGGTCAGCAAACCCTCCACCTTAGACTTCTGGAGGGCTGACTTTGGACTGTTTAGGATGCTGGATCAGTGACCAGTGGTATGAGGTTCAACAGGGCTCAGTGCTGAGTCCTACACTTGGGCCACGACAACTCCATGCGATGCTCCAGGCTTGGGGAAGAGTGGCTGGGGAGGAAGTGCGCTGCACGC
>NW_009929998.1:60033-74221 GCF_000696875.1 Nestor notabilis | reverse complement strand
AGTGATTCAGCTCGATGTGGTGGAATCACTGTCCCTGGAAGTGGTCAAAAATCAGTTAGGTGAGGCCCTCAGTGACATGGTTTAGTGGTTGCCTTGACAGTGCTGGGGTAATGGTTTGACTCGATGATCTTAAAGGTCTTTTCCAACCCAGCTGAAAAAATATGTGGTCAAATATAATAATATAATAAATATAATTAAAAGGCCAATGTAAGTTTTGATCCTATAAATTTAATCCTCAGTCTCTTTCAGATGTATATAATGAATATATCTCCTAAGTAATGTTTTTCTTTTGGTGAACTGATTTTTCCGCTTGTTTTTAATGAAGCATGACTTGAGTGCTTCACGTTTTTATCTAATGGTTTGAGCATAACATTCTTGATGTCAGTGCAGTTTTGAGGAAAGATTTTGTTGACTTAATATTGCAGAGGCACTGGAGGGAGAACAAAGACAGGAACATCATTCTATCTGCGTGAATTAACCAGTGCTCTGGTGACACCGTAAAAGGAAGGTGTTCAGTGGGTGGCAGCTAGTAGCTTAATATTAGGTTTACCAACTTGCAGACTATTTTAAGGTAATAGTTTTATTTCTGAAATGTGTAAAATGTGAGGGAATCTGTGTATGTGGGCTGCTCTTACAAGGACTGGAGGTTCTTGGGTGTAGATACGCTTCCTCTTTATTCTCTGCTAAGTGTGGTTGAGGAGGCTTTTGTCTGTCATGTTCCCAAAATGCAAATCGCTGGAAGGGACCTTAAAGCTCATCTAGTTCCAACTCCCCCACCACAGGCAGGGACACTTTCCACTAGACCAGGTTGCTCAAAGTGGTGCAGTAGTGAAGATACATCTGGAATGATGGTGAAACTACCTGGTTCTTAAGCATGCAGTTTTGTTCTTCCCCATGTCCGGGTCTCAGGAGGAAAGGTATCCCAGGCACAGAGGGGTGGTTCATGGTTGTCTCTGCCAGCCTGCGCTGGTGTTTATACAGGATTCAAGTGGAGCATATGATAAACCTCAGCTTGAGAAGCTGCAGTAAGAGCACTGAGGTGGCCCATTTTCTTTTTAAACGCAGAAGACTCTTTCAGAAGTGCAGTTCACAAGGTTAAAGACTAGCCAAGCTTCATGTTGTTTACTTGCTGTCTGGGAGCAAACCCTGAGGATGGCTTGTGATTAAGCTAATGAGACATGTTCTGTGGGTGTTGTCTGAACTGTGCTCTGGCTTGAGAGAACAAACTGATCGTCAAAGAAGCCTGGGAAGTGTTGCTTGATGCAGCCTATATACTCAAAGTGTTAAAGTGATTCTTCTTTCATATTTTCAAAGGGTACAAGTTAAACGATGTAACCCACATCATGTGGATTGTGAAATGTGAAAGAATATGTTGTTCAATATGAAATTAGTATTGACTACATCCAAGTAAATCATAGCATTTTAGTTGTAAATAATGGCTTATTATAGCTTTGCCCTATAAATCAAGTGTGATTAAATAAACTGTCCCTTAAACTAGCCTAGTCTTACTGTTGGGACCATGGCTTGGGTCAGAATGACCCTTCATGGTTGTTACCATTTCAAGAAGAACTAGATGATCTTAAGGTCCTTTCCAGTTCTAACTATTCTATGATTCTATGTTTATGTATTCTTTTGCCTAGTAGATGGCTTACATAGTATGGAAGATGCACACTGTGCTTCTTGTAGTTTAATAAAATGCTTTACGGTCAACAACTTGAGCATCAGGGTAGGCACTGGATGTGGTGGTGTATGTGTGGGCTGTTTTTTACCTCTCTGTTCTGCATTGGGGTGGATCTATGAATGCTGCGAGCTTCTGAGCAGTTCCCTGGTAGTTCTGGGACAGTAAATGAAGGAAGTTTCCGACAGTTGTTGTTGAAAAGTGAAAACATTTAACCCCAATGTATAGTGGGCAGAAAGGCCTTTAGTATAGGTGCATTCAACTCTATGGCTTGCAGATGTGGCCAGACCTGATTTGATGATTTGCAGTGTAGGTGTTGTGGGTGTCTGTAAGCTTCATGTGTGTTAAGGTGCGTGTTAGGTCACTCTCTCAACTGAGAAGTCCTATTGCAGCAGATGGGCAGAGTTTTGTCTCTTCTGTGCCCTTCCTCCTGTGTCCCCATCCAAAGGAGGCATTGCTGGGCTATGAGGGCAAGGACTTGTGTCCCCTCTGCCCGTGAGAATCCTTTGGAGATAATGCAGATATGCCATAGGGGACCTAGGAGATAACTTGATGTATAATTTCTGAAACATTTATTGAAGTCCCTGATCTTTTACAGCCTGGAGGTAGTAGAGGGAATGTTTTATGAAATAAATAAAATATGGGAAATTGTTAATATTTTCTAATAAAGCAGTCAGGTGATGTATACTCTGAAGCATTAGCTAAAAGCCCATTTCCTTTGCCTTTTTCAGAAAGCCACAGGTAGATATTTCTCTAGAAATATCTAGAGTTGTTGACACATTGTAAAGGGATCAAGAAATTACTTTTCAAGTTCAGTGGAATGTGCTGTGTTAAGCTGATAGGATGAACTCAGGTCTTTGATTTTTCTGTCCTCTCAAGTTGTGAAGCAAGAGATTTGCCCTCCTGCTTCAGTTCTCTTCTAGCCTGAATCCCCCTGGAACAGAGCCTGGACAGTGGTGCAATTCCTCCTCTTTTTCTTTTGCAGATAACTGCACCACATAGAGTACAGTTCAGTTTACTTTTCTCCCAAGTTAATGATATTTCAGCAGTTAAACCTGCAGGAAACTGGCTGTTAAGAGATTAAGAGGCCAATATCTGGGTTATTTAGTAAGGAGGAAGAAAAAGAAATTCGAGGATAAAGAATGGACATAGGGCTGAATTTTTATGTGCTGTGGTACACTGGCAGAATAGAAGAATCTGATGCACAAAGAAACTTTCTTTTTAGGGTTGAATAAAGCTTTTTTTTTTTTTCCCCTTTCTTTCCTTTTTTAAAAAACAGATGAATAAAACACTAGTTTTCTATTGCCAGTAAGTAAGGATGAACACAGTTCCTTGTCAGTTGTATAATGCCTTCCCTCTGCCAGCGATGGTGACCTGGAGGCTGGGTTGAAGAAGGTATTAGTTTATTTGGGTTTAACAGAAATGACCATTTTTGAGCTGTGAGCTGTGCACGTGGTGTCAGATACTGGTGTCAGACAGAGTGCCCCTGTGCTGAGGCAGGTGAATAAAGCAGCTTTGCACTTGTGCAAGACTGCCACTGCTTGAGCAGTGGGGCTAAGAGAAATGGTAGAAAAAAAGAGGGGTTTTTTGTATTCAGAGATGAGAAATACACTGAAATAGAAAAGCAACCTTGTGCTAGAGATTAGCAGTGGTGAGCGTTCCGCTAGAAAGGAGTTAAATGAAGAAAAATCATAAAATTATTTCATGGCAGCAGGAGGTTAGGAAACATAACTAAACATGTTAAACTCACTGTGAAGCAAGAGGACCCCAGGGGTGTTTTAGTCAGATAATATTTAATTTGTTGCAGTGTCAGTTGTATGATTGCTTGTCAGCTGGCATATGTATGTGCTATAAGCAAAATGAGGCTTTTAGAGACCATGCACAATTTTCCAGCAGATAGTAAGCAGGGGATTTATCAGCGACAGATTAAAAGAGTTACAGTGCATTTATTTGCTCTGGTCCATTGCCAGGATATAACGCAAGCTGAGCCCTCTGCAGAGAAGCACTGGAGGTGAGGGACAAGAGCTAGAAAGGAAGGGCTATAAATCTGGAGGAAAACCTATGGAATGTAAGAGCATGTAGGATACACAAGTATTTTTAGGTGTGCATTGAAAGCTGCCTACTGAATGTTTGTCAAAAGAGCAGTCAGATTGCAGAGGCTCTCCAAAATGTAAGAAATGAAGGTTAGGAAGCTAAGAGTGTCTCTGAATGCCTTGTTCTGGCACCTAAAATTAGCCTTTGATTGTCTTTCTCAGGCTCTCTGCCTGGTTGTGTCCTTTTCTCACTGCAGTTTGCCAAGTGGTTGCTTTCTCCAGATTTCCAGCTGTGGGTGGAAAGTTGGTGTTCAACCTTAATGACATGCTACGTTTCCTAGCAAGAAAATGTCTCTGTTATGAGAGTATCAGAAGTGATGAAAATCATCATTTGTAGAGAGATGGTGGGACAGATAGAGATGCTTAATTCCTGGTTTGCTGCATGCTTGTGGGTCTAACCCATCAGACATCAGTCTGTCTGATCTCTCTCCCACCTATTCAGGTTAGATGTGGATGGAGGTACTTCAACTTACAGGGAATAAATATCTTATTTTTGTTGGAGAAACCTTGACTGTAGGGCACAATACATCTGAAGGGCTTCTTTATAGGTTAAATCCATCTTTAGACTCCTGCAATAGCCTTATATTGGCTTGAGGAGTGAAAATGAAAGCAGAGGTTTGATACATAGAAAGTCACATTTGAGAGGTAAGGATATTTTGAAAAACCTTTTCCTTATGTTTTTGTCAGTGTAAAGGTGGTGAAATCTGCTGCATGTTTTTGTTTTTATGGAGTTACCAGGCTTTTTTATAAATGCTGTTTAATTGAGGTCTTGAGTAGAAAGTCAATGGTGTGTACATACATATGTGTCTGCAGTCAGTTCTAATTTGCAAAGTAATGTGAAAATAGGTCAGCTACAGAGAGAAATGTTGGGAAATGGCTGTAGCTGAGAAGGAAGCTGTTCGGAGGTTTGGGAATAGAACATTTTGGTTTAAAGATGATCAGTACAAAAGTTAGGGTGGTAAGAGAAAGGGGAACTGTTTGCCCTCTGGTGATAGTAGATGCTGCTGTAGCAAGGAGGATGTGAAAAGTTTCTGGTAGTTTAATTTTTGCTGGGGTTTTTGGCACACAACTCTTGAGTTGCTGTCTATTCTGGAAGACTCAAGCAGCTCTTTTTAGCAGTGCTCCAAGAGGGTCAGGAGCTGAGGGGACGTGGCTCCCTTAGATGGGTTCTGTAATAGTGAAGTCTGACTGAATGTGCCTTTAGCCACAGCTCTGCCTTCAGGCCCCTGCTTCTTGGATCTTATTGTCACTTTGTGTTTACTTTTCCCACCCGTTTTCCACAAGGCAATGGGACATGAGTGTGGACTTTGAAGAGAGAAGCCTCATTGCAAAGTAAGGCTTAATAGTGTATCAGTTTGCTGTCAGTTCCTCCAGCCATCCCATTGGGGCAGAACCTCTTAATTGTCTGTAGTCCCGTGCACATTCCCTAGCTAATGCTTCCCCATGGTATATAGTGCAGCTCCTGTATCCCAATGAGCTTTAAGTGGGATGCACATGTCTCCTGTAAGGAAGGTGCGAAGAGGAAGATGCCAACTGGTGCTGCAGCCCATTAACAGTACCTGGTGTCTGTGTTGCTACCCAACATGCAAGGCTCGGTGCTTCACTTTCATGAATTTCATCACCTTGATACAAATTCATTTCTCTAAATTAGGGATGTTGTTGAACTGTAATCCTTCTCTTTGATAAACACATCATTGAAGTTGAGATTTTCACATTTATTCTTTGCCTTTGTTCAGTAGAGAAGTTACCTGTCAGAGAAGGAAATTAGACTGGTTTGATATTAAGCCTCAGTTGATTGTTTCTGGTCCCTAATTCTTCTCTAGTGCCTGCAAGTTGATTGTTAATGTTGGGGTTCTTTTCAAGTATTTGATGAGATAACAAAATCTTGGAGTGATTTATAATTGCCAGTGTCTGTATCTTCTCATCCATCCTTCTTTTAAAAAGTTGGATCTATTCCTCTGTCCTTTTTTCAGGGCCTGTCCTGCCCTTTGTGAGTTCATCAAAGACAGTTGCTCTTGGACCAGAGATTACCATGACTAATTTTCCAAGTATTCGAAGAATATATTTCCTCAATAGATCCTGACAGAGTCTAACACAGTTAATTTTTATTTCTGACCATATTTTGGCTTATATTTCCATACCTCACACTTTTATTCATGCTAAACATCTGGTCAGGCCCCAGTTACCATCTCTCTTTTTCTATGTATGTATTTGTATAGTTTAAAGTCAGAAAACACAGAACTCTGTTACAGTCACCTTTCCCTTTTATTTGTGTTTTAATGAAGAATAGTTAACTAAATTGTACCTGATTGCAAATAGCATCTCTTTGATGCTGAAGCTCCATATCTTTCTTCAGTCTCAAAATTTTCTCATATTATGACTAATTTGGATTTAGGAGTCTGGGGAGGAAGAGGAGGGGGCAATCTTGCCACTGATTTCCTATAATGAAGCAGTCTATTAACATTCTCCAAAAATTACCATTAATTAAACAAAAAGCTCACCTAATGCTAGGAACAGGAATATTTCTGTACTATCAAAAGAAGCACCGAGTAGGAAATAGCATTATGATTCCACTTTACAAAGTCTGTCTCCTCTGCCAGGCTCTAACCCAAGCAGAAGTGAGAGAGCAAGTGATTTGTGCATTTGGGTTGTGGATTAATAGTTGAAGTTCACTCATGTGGAAATAAAGCAGATTTTCTGTGACTAGAATCTGTCATTAAAAAGGCATTATCGGAACCGAACGGCACAATTTCTGCTCTTTCATGGCTAATGACAAAACAATATGTTCTTTAAAAAACAACCCTATATTTTCTCTAGAAGAAGGTGCAGGAGACTCACCACAACAGAAGCGGGTGAAGAGAGGCAGTTGAAAGATTTATTGATCAATAAACCAGACAATTACAGCTTGTTTATAAAGGGAAAAAAACCAACCCACAAACCCCAAACCTCGGGCCAGCAAGCAACACTGAGACTCTAATAATGATTACTCTGGCATCCAGCTTGAAACCATAAAAGTCAATAGGAAGATATAGGATTTCAATAAAATTATGACACTAGATAAACTTTACCCCAGGAACAAATTTTCCCTGGGTGTGTGACTGACTTCAGTTAGATTTGTAACTTTAATTTCTTTCTTATTGATTTTTCTTTGCTTCAACTAATTAGGAAGTCTGTGGTGAATGGTGTGGATGGATGTTTGAGGAGGGGTAAGGAACATCAACAGGAACAGGGACTGTGTTTGTATGTATGTATAGAAGGTCAGATGGCTTTGTATATTCTTTTGGCTATGTTTTTACTCTTCAGTTGCTGCTGGCACATGCTTGGGAGTCCTCAGTGTGCAAATACTTGAAGCTGCAGCTGCCCTTGGAGGTGAGCAGTAGCGCTGCTTCAGTGATGTGGAGGGTGTTGGTAGGATGATGGTGATGGTGCTGATGTGAACCATTCTCAGGTCTTTCCATAAAATGAAGCCCGAAGTCCTGGAGGAGCCTCCGTATGTTACTGCTGTTTCTGAACTCTTGTAACCCTTTGGTGTGTGAGTGCTAGGAAAGCGACTTGCCCTTAGCTTCAAGCTGCTTGCCAACCAGGTGGAATTTTGGCTTTACACAGAGGGAACAGAGGAGCTGGTGGAAAGACCAGTGAGAAGATTTATCATAGAGCTGGCATTTTGCAGACGTGCCATCCCGTACTTTCCTGTAGCAGATTTTCATGGGATTAGTTCTAGTTTGTGGTTAAGAATCTAAAACATGTTTTCTTTTTACTTACTTTTGCAGTAGTAGGAGGCAGATTGTTTGGTGAATGGGCTGTTGCTGGCAGAAGGAAGGGAAACTTTAACCTTTGAAAAAATCCCTCTTCTTCCTCTTTTTCAAAGTTACATCACCTCAAACACAGCTGCGAGCTGCAGCACCAGGGTTTGCTGCAGGACATTAATTTCCCAGGTTTATAATGACATCAAACCGAATTATTCTGCTTTTAGGACATGTTTAGAGTAAGCTGCAGTTCTTGTCTAGTGTTGATTTGAAACTGGTTGAGGTAAAGAGTGTGAGGTTAAAGAGGAATTGTGCCAGTATAAGGTCTGTGGTGAATTAGCAGAGATGCCCAGTGCTGGCTAAATTTTGGGAATTCCTAGAGGAACTGCTTTTCAATAATTCTAATGACTACTCTTCTAGAAAGCAGGAAAGCAAAGGTGTTGGGAAAAGGTTAGAGAGGGCATTTGAAAGTCTCTGGCAAAGTTTTTGATGGAGCTTGGGGAATGTTGCGTGGGATGAAGAGATGCTGCAGCAATTACTAAATTAGGGTTACATTTTAGAGAATCTTTTTAGACAGAGGACTTCTCAACAAGAACTTCTGTTTCCTGCAAAACTGACAAGATCTTTGGGAGGGAGAGAAAAGCTTTTAGTAAGTGCTCTTGATGGGGAGACATTTAAAAAATGGAGCTGGGGATGACTTGTTGGAAGATGAGAATTAAATTCATTACAGTGTTAATATTTAGAAATAATTAAAGAGGAGAACTGAACTCCAGGATCAAGTGTTTAATTGTATCACCCTTTATTTCAGCACCTTTTTTCCAATACAGCGTGTGCTGTGCTTACCGTATGTGTTTTGTCTTGAGAAGTTTATTCTTTCTTTAAGAGAAAGGCTTTGAAGGACGAGATCTGTAGCTGATTTGAGGGCAATGCCAGCCTGTAGGGATGTCCTGCTCCCATGCAATTTTCCCATCCTAACATGAAAGCAGAAGTTTGTCCTCCTTGCAGCTGAACAGCTCAGGGAACTGCTAGGATCTTGCTGGGAATGGTTCGAATGACCTAATGTTCACCAGTTAATTGGGAGCCAAGTGTGATGGGAATTGCCAGGGGTCCTGTTTGCTTTTGAAAACATGCTAAAGATTTTGGGACTGCCCTGCTGTAATGGAGAGAATGTTGCAGTGTTAAATGATCATATCGATGAAAGATGCTGAGTAGAAAACGAGGATAGAGGAGCAGCTCGAAGTACAGAGAAAGAGAGGATGCTGTAATTGCAGATCTAATTGTAACAACATTCAAGGATTTCAAGGCCAGGTTGAATGGGGCTTTGAGCAACCTGGTCTAGTGGGAGGTGTCCCTGCCCATGGCAGGTCCTGGAAGTAGATAAGCTTTAAGGTTCCTTCCAACGCAAACCATTCTGTGATCAGACTAATACCTTCACTAAAGGCTGTCGTTACATTCTCATCTGTGCTCTAGACAATGATTCTGCAATAAAGGAGGAGTGAAAGCCATCTCCCTAGCAAAAGCAGTTTGCCTTATGGCGAGCGCGCTGGACAGATGGGGTGATGTGAAGGGGAGGGAGCACGGAGCAATCCTATTCTGACTTTCATAGCAAGGCAGGTGTGGTGTGGCTGGGTTTGGGTATTCTTCTGCAGTACATGGAAGTATTTCTCTTCATATGTCTGTCAGATGAGTAATTCTTTCCTAACTATGGCAAAACTGTTCTTTCCCTGGAAAAATGCTTCTCTTCAGTCAGACCTGAGCACAAGCTAGTAATAGCTTCCAGTACTATTTACGTTAAAACCTGGTCTTATTGTTTTATTAACTTGGTTCCTGTAGCCTCAAGGTGCCCTTTGGTCTTGGGTTCCTTTTACTGGCTGACCAACCATCTTAACTGACCTTTCAATCCATGACATTCTCTGAACACATGCTGTACCTCTGGCAGTGCCCCTAGTCTTATTTTCACACCTTGAATTTGCATGCTCCTTCCCTTCCCCAGGTGTACACTTGCTATCCATGTTCAGTCTCTGACCTTTAGATTTTGAAGGAGGAAATAACCTTTGTATACAGGCTTGCTCAGCTGAGCAGTTGGCATCACCTTTGCTATCTGCAATACAGCCTTTTTCATTTTGGGGGGTGAAAGGACCTTTATGTCTAGCCTGGCAATTCCTGAGATCCCCAAGAGAGGAGGATCCCAGGGAATCATTTCAGCACAACTAGGATAGGTTTAGGAAGTGCTCTAGGTCCAATGCAGTGGCAGTGGCCTGGTCTGGATGTGAACTGTACAGCTATAAAACTGGGTGATCTAATAATATTTTGGATGTTTGTGATAGCAGAATTTATGTGAGAGAACTCGTTTGTCCACAGCACTTGTTCATTCCTGCAACAGGATGAGGTAGTGAATGTCAGCAGCTCCTTTGACTCTTCTGTAGCCTCACAAACATTAAGGTTCTTCTGTGCAGTTAACACACCTCATCATCTGGCTAATCCCTGTATGCATACTGCACTGTAAAAAGTAATCTTAAAACACACCTAACTAGTGGCAGTTTTCAGTCTTTTGTCCCCCTTCTTCTTCTCCATCAATGCCTCGGAGGTAGGTGCTGTCTGAAGTTGGGAATGCATTACGAAATACTTCAACCAGGAGCCCACACAAAAAGTTTTACCTTTAGCTTTCAGCCCAAGCCTTATACCTGAGAGGGGAGCGGGATCCTTCTCTTTGTCTTTCTCTGCAAGTGTTTGGTTATAATTGCCAGCAAAGCGAGCCAAACACATTGTCTGTGAGATACTAACCTCTGAAAAAGTTTTTATTACAAAAACTGAATGTTGCAATGTTTAATGAGTGATAAGGCACATACCATTTAAAGGATATTTGCTCTCAGCCACTTTGTTCGTTGTCAAATCTGTTTCATTTCTGTTGTGACAATTATCTTCGTTCATTGCTGGAACTCTTTGGCAGGAAAAATATCAAGCACTACACTAAATATTTTGCTGAAGAAACCCATTCAGCCACATTGAATTAGAATACTGTCTCCAAAAAGAAGGCAGGCTCTGTTTTCAGTTGCCATCTGCTTGTTAGAATGCATGCATGTTGCTTTCCTGAAAGGGATATGTGGTTTTATATACACAGACGGTCTAATTCTTCAATGTTCAGAGCGGCAACATTTGTTTTATTAGAACTGTGTGTTCATCTGTGTCTTGATGCTGATATGAAGATGATGAGTGTCTCTTCATCAGAGTTTTGTCCTGTAGAAGAATAATGGGCAAAAATGTCGAATATGGTTTTGGGAACCCTCTCCTTGGAGTGGGTCACGAGCTGTATCCCTAAAGGTGTTTACTGTTCTTCCTGACAGGAGCGTGATGGGATGCGAGCAATTCTGGAGTCATATGACAGTGAGCTGACCCCTTCCGAGCACTCGCCTCAGCTGAACCGGCGCATGCGCGAAGCCGAGGAGATGGTGCAGAAGCTTCATGCTCATAACACTGAGCTGGAGGTAATAAAGGAGCATCATGCTTTAAACCCAGGGCTGAAGTAGTGGAGGCATTTAAGATTGAATTGCCTAGTGATGTGATCTGCTCTCACAGAAGACAGATTTGCAAAACTGAGGTTTCAGAATTCCAGGATGAGTAAGAGCCACAAGTTACTATTCTGCACCTGAAGCTGGCAGAAGCCAAGAATAACCATCTTTGGTGTGATGAGTGTGCTTTTTGTTAAGCATAGCTGCATTGCATGGCTGGACTGACAACTGGTCCCTGTGAGTTAAAGAGTTGTATGTAAGGGGAAGTAGAGGGGTAATGCAGTGTAGCAGGTGTGGTGTCTTCTCTGTGTGAATTACTCCTAAGTAATTCACTACATCACATGTGTAGTAAGGTTGTTCTGTACACAGTGTGAGTGATTGTGTAAAAGAGCTTTAGGGGTTGAAGAAGGAAAATGTGTGTGTCTGCTGTTAATTCTTCACTTCTTGGCATTGGGCCTGAAACCCCCAGAATACCAGGAACTCTTAAATGCTTTTAACTAGGTTTTCTTTAAGACAAAAACATTCTTTCCAAAGATAGAAGTTTTGCTTGAAGGAATTCTTCCATTATTTTTAATTCTCCTTTTGAAAATACGTAATCTGAAATGTGACTTTAGTGAGGTAAATGCTAACATGCATTTGCCAAATACTTCTCCTCTGTTGTGTTTTGTCATAGTGGAATGGGCTTTATGGTCATGAGTTGAAATATTTAGAATATGTCTGTAATCTTAAAGCTTGGCAGCTTGATTATGTAGGCTTTGCAATAGTCCTAAGTATGTGAGTTTTCCTTCCTTCACGTCTAGTTCCACCATCATAAAAATTTATAGATGCCATAATTCAAATGGAGTAAAACTTGTAGAAATTGATGCTCTTTAGGTTCATGTTCAAGCCATAAAGTGTGTTGTCCCACTGCGCACAAAACTCTCTTGCTTCTGGCATCCTTAGAAATGCTCTTTTCTTGTGTTGGTAGGTAAGGACTTAAGTCAGGCAGTACTGGCTCCAGTGACCTTCAAAGACTTAGCAAGCAGAGCAGCGTGGTGTTGTATACATCAGTAGCATGGTGTAGATCCACTTCATCAGCTATTCCTCAGAAAAGGAATGCTGCAAAGTTTTGGACAAATTGATAGAGAAGTTAGCTGGTAACATCAGATAACGTGGGAATTTTCCTGAATTTGTCTGTCTCAGGATGTTTCTCTGTTGTATTGATTACCATACTGGTTACCAGAAGACAGAGCAGGATTAGACGGTGCTGACATAAAGTGGGTGGTTATTTTAACCTGTTTTCTTAGTTGTTTCCAACATTGGCTCTGCATTGTTGGAGGGAGATTTCCTGAATTGTTTCCCTGAACAGGTCAGATGTGCACAGTGTCTTTGGGCAGTAGCGAATTACCTTTCCTTCTTCAGGTGAAAGCATGGAAGGGTGTGGGACATGCTACAGCCCTTTAATTGTTTATAGGGTACAAATTCTAAGGGTGTTTTTTTCATGGATATTGATTAAGGGCTACATGGAAAATTCCAGAAAGGAGTTATGTTCTCTGGAGGTTTCTTGTATGTGATATCAACCCTTAAGCCTTTCAGAGACTGCTAGAAGCAGGATTCAGAGATCTGATATTCTCCTTGCAAAGTAAAATTTTATGCTTCACTTGATTGTGTTTGCCTTTCTGCCTGCAGTGTTGCCTGCTGAATCCCAGCAATTTTGAAATCCTGGGAGAAAGTTTTTTGGTCTAGTAGAAAATCCAAAAACCAGAAAGGGAAATGGAGGTACAGGCAGGACTCCTGGTGCCTCGTCGTCAGGAGCAGCAGCTGTAATCAGCTGCCTATAGATCAAAGCACTGGTCGATAGCAGCTATTAATAACTTCTAACATAATGCTCTGCACCATCCCAGCTCTGCTGAGCTGCTGTACAGGCGTTAGAAGTGTTGACTACTGCATGACTCAAAAGCAGAGGAGACAGCAAGAATAAGGCACCTTGGAGGCTCTGTTGTTCATGAGGTGTGGGAGGGGTGGTGGAGAGAAAAGGAAAAAGGAACTTCAACATAAGTCAGTGTGGCAGAAGGGTCCTGAGAGCCCCTGGTGTGGATGGATTTGGGAGGGCAGCACGCAATCAGCTTGGAGAGTAGTGTGGAATAATGAGAGGAGCACATCTGGGAGCATCTGCATGTGGTAGCAAAGCAGCAACGTGCACAGCTATTCATATGAGATCTAGCTGAGGTCTGGGGTGGCTGCAAGGAGAGACTGATGGATCTGAGCTGAGAAGGCCTGGCTGACACTTTTTGCTAGCCTGAATTGGTTGAAGTGTGGAAAGCAGTTAAAATCACTAGTTTCCAGGGGATCTGCCACTGCAGGTAGGCAGTTACACCCACAGAGAGGTGCTGCTGGACGCCACCACTGGGACATTGTGTACAGGAGCAGCACTGGCACAGTCCGTGTGCTCTGCGTCTCAGGGGAGAGGCTGCAGGTGCCACTGTGGTCCAGGAGCATCTTCAGTTTAAAAAAGCCCTTGAAACCTCTAAGGCAGATGCATCTTACTGCGTTATATTTTGTAGCTTCTGCCTTCCAGCTTTGCTCATAAACCTTAAAATTCACACCATGCACCTTGTCTCTCCTCCCTGACTTGTTTTATCACAGCTCTTTTTCTCCTTTTTTTTTTTTTTTTGCTACAAGAGTACTTAATTTACGAAATCTCTTTCTGTGCTCCCTAACAGAGAGCCCTTTGATACCTTTTATTTTCTTGTTTCTTCTGGCTGCCCTAATCTGTAACCAGCAGCCTCACCTCTGAACAAACCATAGAGGGGAATCAAGTGATGTTCTTAACAGGGATTTTTCCTTATTCTTAAAATGGAGATTTTCCCATTTATTCCAGCAGCAGCAGCAGCAGCACTGTGTGAGGCACGAAGCTCTCTGCTGAAGACAGAGTGATAGTGATAACACAGTAGGAGAGAGGAGGAAGCCATGTGGGATTAGGAAGATTTTGGGCTGAGGCAACAGCTTTTAACTCATTAGGGAGATGAGGTCTCTGATAAGTCTTTTGCTTGATGTATAAATGGAGGTGGGAAGCTGTTTAAAAGAACACAGGGAATGAGAGAGGAGTGTGTAAACCCTGGAGGTCTGCGTGTGAGTATTAATGTATGCTGGGAAGATGGAGTTTGGTGATACACTGAGTTG
>NW_009929998.1:27150-60002 GCF_000696875.1 Nestor notabilis | reverse complement strand
CCTAGCCCTCACTGGGCAGGAGAGCTGCTGGGAGCCGTGCTGTGTCTGCATCACAGATACTGCCTGGATTACAGGCACCTTCCCAGAAACCGAAATACAGAAGGATGCTTTCATCCCAGATCACTTTGGAGGTGCAGTGGTGCTGCATAAGAACTAGTCCTATCAGAGCCTGATAAGGCAGAGGACTGAAAACCAAGGAAAGGCTGATGGGGAACTTTTAAAATCCCCTTCATTGACGACTGATGAGAAAAGCTGGATTTCTGATGCGTGGACATACAAACAGATAGTCTGTTCTGGGACTCAAAATGATTGCTTTATCCTCCCCAGAGCTGCCTGCCCTCAGCCCACCCCTCTGCTCCACAAGGCTGATCTGGCTGGAGATGTTCAAGAAAGCACCTCACGGAGTGATGAATGTAAAACAGGGGAGATGCAAAGAAAAATGCCATCTGACATAGCGGCTGGAAGAGCAAGTTGGCTGTGTCAGCCTATTTCACGTGGTTAATGAAGTGTCACTCACCATCTTCTTAAAAGTGTGTTTTAGAACTGAAGAGGGAATGAGTTTGTCCCTGGCCAGCCTCCTAGAAATACTCAAACAGAATTGTAGCTGTATTTATATCACAGCATGGAATTTTTTGTTTTGATGCTGGTGATATTAACAGTTTTCTTGCCAATCTTTGTTAATTCTTACTACCTTACTTCTGATTTCAATGTAAACATGACAAAGCAAGAAGCTACTGTGCAGGCAGCGGCTACTGTGAAAAAGCTCTGATGTGGAGTTTAGTGTTCAAAAAGTTAAATCCAGCTGCACAGAAGAGCAATCATCATAAATACAGCTCCATTAATAGTGATTTTATTACAACACACTTGGCTCCATATGAAACTTTAATGAAGAGAGATTTGCAAGGAAGACTCATGCTGACACCTTCAATGGTCTCCAGCATTTGTTACATTGAGAGATTTACACTGTCTGTGAGCACCATATGTACTCTAATCAGTTAATTATGAGTCTGACAGTTTCAGCACATGAAATGCCATATGCTCTGTGTTTTTGTTCCACCGTGGGCATTGCTGGTGACCTCAGAACTCATTGACCAAATATTGTCACTTTAGCTGCACCTGATAGCTGCAGCACATCTGCTGGCTGTAAAAATTGAGCATTGTTGGTTCTTGTGATGTTAGTCACAAATCTGCTCTTTGCAAAGGGAGTTACTTACCAGTCACCCCTGCGTTTAAAGTGCTTAAATTTTATGTGCAGATGCAATAAAATGTTTATCTGAGGAGTTAACAGTTCTTCCTTGTCTCTCACTCAGCTTCCCCCATCAGTGCCTTTCCACTCTTTTTACCTTCTTTTTTTCCTTCCTTTTTTCCTCTCTTTGATCCACGCTTTATGTTTATCTTGCTTTATCCCTCCTCTGCTGTATTTCCTCTCCTCCTCAAACGTAAATTGCCTCTGCATAGCAGAAGAGGTTTCTGTGATGATGGGAACTTCACAGAGAAATTTCCTTCCATCTGTGCAAGGTACAGAGAAGTTTGTTTTAATTTCCACATTTTTTCTGCCTGCTTTCTCTACCTCTCTACCATCCAACCTTTGTGCAGTGTTTTTTCTCAGTGACAACAGTAAGAAGCAGTGCTAAGATTACTCTGCTTGCTTTGGATGTCCATAAGGTTCAAATCGAAGTCACTAGAGCTTTCCTGCCACTCCAGAATGGCATATGTTTCACTTGTCCAGACTTCTGCTGTCATTGTAGCATCTTATCTGTGGCTCATGGGGGAGAAAAGAGGCTCTCTCTGGAGATGATGCTAATGTGCTCCATGCATCAGCTACCACTGATTGCTGAAGCAGTCACAGGGCTGGACATCATCTTCTGACAAAGCAAACACCTTGTCGAAATAGCATTTTGAACCCGAACGCTTTGGCATCTCTAGTCAGACTCGAGTCTTCCTGGGAAGCACTGCAGTCCTTTGTGTTCTTTTCTAAAGGAGAACAGGTCAGGCTCTGTGTCCTCCAGCAGTCCTGGAAAATGGATTATCTTGGGTTCTCTCTTCTCTCACACGTTTCGTCTTCCTTCAGATGTAAGTGACCTTATTAAGTCAGGGAGCCATTAGTTTCCTCCCCTCCTTTTTTACACCTGCCAGTGGCTGTGTTTTGGGAGAGCACCTTGCAAATAACCACAATATAAATGAGGAAGTCATGAAGGGGCGTAATGATTTGTTATAGGTGGCAGTCCCTGCTATGTGGAAGAAGAATGTCTCTCAGAACGGGTTGATGCTGCAGCAGAGCCTGTCTGTGTGTAACTGAGACTTTTTGTTAGGTCAGACTAGATTTTAAAACTCAATTGCTGTTAATTTTTTGGAGAAGATGCCCATTTTGAATCTGTCCTGAAAGTTAGTAACTGATCAAGAGAAGTGGTCCGTGGCACTGCCTTACACTGCACAAATCATTATTGTTTTCACTGCAGGTAGATTTTTTACAGCTATTTTTCATGTGTGGATGCTCTGGCAGTTTAAGGATAGCTTCAGCTCTGCAGTTCCTAGGGACCACAGCTAACTGGAAGCAAGCCTCCATCATTCTCAAGAAGTTAGTATGTCCTGGCACCAACTTGTGTAGAATAAATGAAATCATTAACAATGACAACATCTGTATCTCTAACCTGCGATAAGCTGCTTTATATACAGGCCCCCAGAACTAAGCAGACTTAAGGACCCTTTTCCCACTCTAGGCTTATGTTGAAGTGCCTGGGGCAGAAAAGCATTTTCCAACTCTGCTGCTATCTTTTGCTTGAAGTGCAGTACAAAAAGGGGAGACATTGTAATTGCCATCACTTCTTGCTGGAAGTCTCTCTATGCAGATGCAGTCCCTGACACTCTGCCCCTAGTTCTTTACTGACTCGTCTTGGCTCTCTAAACACAAAGATTTTTCTAGTAATGATAAATGTAAATTATCACCTGTGCTAGCAATGCAGGGAGTTTAGGATGGAATCCTGCTGTCTGAAGAGTTTCAGTCTGCAGGAAGCATACCTATGACTGTGCTAATATCATCATCCTGCTGTCTAGGTGTGATGCTTAGAGGACGTGGGAATGCTCCTGTACTTGGCCTCTGAAGGATCTCTTTTCAAGCAGATTGATAGATGACAGCAACAAGAAGATTTCTACCTCCCCTCCCACTATGCTCCCTTAAAATGCTCTTGGTATGAACAAATCCTCCTGTAGCCTCTTCTGGTGATGTTATAAATAATCAAGAACAACCAAGGCTTGACCTAGGAAATGTGGGTTAGCTTCAGATGTACCTGGCTATAGGAGACACGAGAAACAGATGAACTGGGGCTGAATTCCTACAGCAGATTTAAAATTGGGTTCTTTCTTAGTGATGTTTTGGAAAGGGAAGATAACTGATGTGCAGTTATGAGTCATATTTACCCCATTAGAATAGGGGAGAGCATTTCACGCAGTATTGAGAGCTTTAAAACTCTTTACAGTGGAAAGCCTGCATGCTTGTGCCTAGAGATACAGGCTCTGCAATTAGATGTTTTTAGATGGAAAAGGAAGCAAGAATACATATGGACTGGAAGTAGTGGCCCCATCCGCAGCGAATGGCAGCAAAGGCGTCACATGAAAGAGCTGCTCTTGTGCAGTATGGTGCATATCACCTCCTGTGGTGAGTATGAAGCTGTGGGAGCAGGGGGCTGAAATTGGGATGCAAGTAGCACGTCTCTTCCCTCCTTCTGTCTTCTTCAGGTGGAAAGCAGAAGGAAAAAGGTCAATTAAGCATCCTTGGAATGGGGTTAGGAACAGGTAGCTTCAAGCCTTTGAAAGAGAAGGCTTTGAAAATGTAGAAGTACATTCTTACATCTTATGTTGGCCTCCATCACTCGCTGTTGCAGCCGCGCAGTGTGGAGATAAGAGCTGGGAGTCAGTAGGGAGGTTGCTGGGCAGGTTGCTCCAAGCTTGCACCATTTCCCAGTGTTGTTTTCCACAATTGCAGAATTGTTCGGGTTTTTGCAATGTTGGAAAACATTCACCAAGTAGGACAAGCATCATTTTGCATTTAATTCAGAGTTTTAATCTCTTCGAATCTCTTCCAAGCTGGAAAGCATGGTGCTTTTATGTAGCACTGCTCTCATCTATGTGGACTGAGCCCATGTCACTGCTATGCCCTGTGTCTGGTAGCAGGGTTTGTCTCTGGGGGTACTCAAGTGATGCTGGGATGGGAATGATCAAAGCTTCCTAACAGCAGGATACGCGGTGTCTTTCTGGAGCAGGGTGGTGGCATCCTATTGAAGACAATGCCACATCCATCCTTTCCAGAGGTGCTCTCAGGCCAGTGCATCTCATGTGTTTTGAACCGTGTTGGTGATTCAGGCTTCAATGCTAGCACAGACGTAAGGTTGATCTTAAATACCTCCTAGTTATTACAACTGCTACTTAGGAACATTCTTGTACTGATGAAAGCTGTAGCAGCTTGTGGAAACCAAGGAGATACCGGGGAGGAAGGAAGTAAGAATCTCGTGAAAGAATTAAAAGCTAAGGCTGCACATTGGGATAATGTTTTACATGGAAAATGCCACGGAAATTGTAGCTATTCCCTAACTCTGCGTTGTATTAATAACATTAAATAGTGCTTGTCTGGCAGCTTAAGAGATGTTCTGAACTTGTTGAGATTTGTTGATTTTTATAATGATTGGATTTGAATTCTGTGATTTGTAGTGCTTCATTTCAGAATAATTACCCAATCTCTGCATAATTCAAGATTTCAAGTATGTATTTGTAAGTGTTTTTGTGTCATCTTTTAATTCACCATGATGGTCTCTTGTAAGAAAGAGGGATTAATATTTTTAATTATTACTTTCTATTTAAAAACATAGTGTAAAGATTCTAAAGATTTCCTGCAGGGAAAGAATGATAAAGATTGTATGTATGTGTGCATTTATTCTACTTGGGATTCACTGTGTAAGGGAAAACAAGAAAAAGGAAGAAATGATGTAGACATAATTTATCTGCTCCGTCCCTCTTCCACATGGTGAAAGGATGAGCCAACTAATATTCCATCCAGGGCGTGCTTGGTCTTGAAGCAACACAGGAGCAAGAGCCCAAGCGTCAGTTCTCATGGAGGATGTCAGTCACATTCCTGCCCACTGTGGTGCTGTGGGCTCCAGCTACAGAGTTTTGTGAAATCCTGTTTCCAAATAGTTAGAATATATGAACAGAAAAAGTGCTTTGAGAAAACAACATCCACACAAGCTTATTCCCATGCTCTCATGGATCCTAACGCTCCTGCTCTTTGCAGCTTACCAGGATTGTAAGATCCACTTTAATATACTTAACACTTCTGTTATTGTGGCAATGAGAATAACAGTAGTTGGTCTCTTGGTTTGCTTTTTGAAGCCCATTGATTCTTTATTTTGGCCTTAATTACCAGTAGTAGAAGAGGTGTTTCTTCAGGAAACTAATTTTCAGCAGTGCTTGAGCACAGTTAGTTGAATGGTACCTTAGTGTAAGAGCTAATTGCAATTGTTTTAATTCAGAACATACATAATTATTCACCCTTAATACTTCTCCATAGTCATGAGTTGCATTTGCTCCTGTACGTTCACCCTGTGGACCGGTTTGTCCATGGGCTTCAGCATCTCCGTTTCCCCAGTTTGGTTTCATAGTAAGGTCATGAATTAGAGAACAGCGCCACTGCAAGTCACAACAGACAGAATTTAAAGGAAGGTGGCTGGAATTCTCTCTTTATTTTTCTCTTTTTCACTGCAGTGTGACCAGCCTACTAATATTTGGAAGAGGCTGGGAAGAGAGTAAGTGACAAAGTCAGCTGATAGCAGCTTTCACCAAGCCGTGAATCAGAAGTAAGCTGTTGATATAGATCTCCTCTGTTCAGGGGTGGTCCAGGTAAATCGTAGGGAACAAGTCTGTTTTCTCAGAGGCTTTGCAATTTATCTATTTGCTTTAATCAGTGTTAATGTCAAATGTGCTTTGATTGTGCTAAAAGCTTTTCAGCAAAACAAACTGCAAGTCCTAGGTTTTGGAAAAAGCCACAGTCTTCCTGTAGTGCAAGTTGTAACATTTTTTTCTGGATTTTAGTTACGCTGTTTAATAAAACAACTAGTAGTAGTGTACAGTGCATGTACCATGAATCCAGTTTTGGTGACAATAACACAGATATGAAATGCATTGCACATTGATTTGACATATTGAACTGATTTATGTTTTCAATTCATTTAAATGGCTCTAATAGCTATAGCTTTGACAGATGTACACTCAGATTTCAATTCTGTCCAAGACCACTGTAAAAACAGAACTGATTTCTGGTTTAAAGCATTGATTTTTATCTATTCCGTGCTCTTGTGCCTTCACTCCACATGTCAGACTTGCAAACATGTTCTTGTATCATCTTTACTTCCTTTTGGAAAATGGTAGAAACAGCTCATTTTCCTTTGGAAAGCTGATAAGAATCAGCTTTAGAAGAGTTGCTAAACCTAAATGTATTTAAGTTTTAAAGGAAGTCAACAAGCTTGACAGGTTATATGTGACACTACTATTGGTGTATAAAACCCCAGTGATATATTCAGTAGCTATGAACGTGAACAGAGTAATTATTTTGTAGATGTTATTTAAAGTAGATTAACTTGTGTAATGGGAGAGCTTTTTGAGGCTTCTTTGTGTAAAGAAGCCAGCGTACATTATTTATGTACACAAAGAAAAGATGAGTATCTGTAGCAGTGTTAGTTTATGAGAGTATCTCTTGAGAGACCACAAGCTCTGAATTTTTCTTAAAGCCAAGGCTGTGCAATGCGGTTGGGAACTGGTAGAGACCATACACCAATGCTCTTTGGGGTTTTATTATTGCTAAGCTAGTTATTACCAACCCTTCCTTTGGCAATTACATTCTTACTACTCTTCATTAGCAGTTCACATAGATAAAGTGTTCTTCACTTCCTAGTCATCTGGTTTATTCCCTTTTAAAAGAGGTCATTTCATTGGTGGAAAATGCAGCTTTAGGGTAGATCAGTTCCCTGACCTGATTTCAGGTGTGCTCCTTTGACCTCTGTGCTTCTAGGTGCACCTAGCAACATGAGGTTGCAGGTTTCTGAAGCATTCTGTGACCTTTTGGATGAAGAAAAGCGTTAAGGGCAGCTGTGAGTGATGTCTGCACTGTGGTGGCAACCCCCCATTTCTCTAGGTGGGAACATTCCATCAGTGGTTAAACCACACTCACGTATTTGCCTTCTGTACATGTGGGTATGAAAGGGCAATAGCAGTCACTTGCAGAGTGCTGCAAGAAAACCTTCCTTGTTCAGACAACCTCAGCTTGAGGCATCTGGGCCACCCTTCTTACTTGGTGGAGATTGCTCTGTCTGAGCCATTCACTCAAAGCTCATCTGAGCGTACTTAATTGTATCTCAGCTGCAGCATGGCAGCACGCAGAGCTGTCAAGAAAAGAGAAGCTGTTAGCATTATGTATGGTATTTATTTAAAGTAGAGTTGCTCATTGTGCTTGGCAGAGGCTGCCTGGGGGCTTGTGATGAGCACAGAAATACCTATGCAGATGTATGTAATTCCTGGGAATGTTTATAACAGTATAAATGTGTAATTAGTCTTCAATTCTTTCAGCAGATGTGGCAGCAAACATATCCAAGCTTGTTTGAAAATGTCAGTTCATTTTTTTTAATGGATTATCATGACCTAAGAGGACAATGTCAGTACATGGGTGTACATGCATACGTGTTCCCACTACATACATATGTGTTCAGGAAGGCATATCTAAAGAACTCCAGATGACTGACGTTATGCTCTTAAAATAACAGTGTGCCAGGCTAATCCTACAGGCTTTTTATTGCTTTGCTGTTTACGTTCATTTCTGAAGACAGTAGGTGAGACTCTCATTGCTATATAGAGAAATGACATTTATCTTCACAGTGCAGCATGACCTTATCGTTCATAAGTGGCATTTCCTCTCAAGATAATGAGCACCTTTTTATTTAGGCCAGGCAAGACCCAAATTCATTGTATTTGATTTCTACAGCCCATCAACACTTCACACATCGCTGTAATTATTGTGGATATTAGTTTCTGTCGCATTCCATTTGCTCTTTGGATTCCACTTGCTCTTGTTTCTGAACAGCAAAGGGATTGAGAGGGGGAAAAGGTCATGCTGGAGTCTCTATGAATACCTGAGAACTGCTGCATGGCACAAATACAGCCACTCCAACAACAAATGCACGTTTTATGCACCCTTCCTGTAAGGCCTCTTCCACAAAGAGCAAGGCATTTTTGGCATAGGTCAGCCTAGGCTAGACAAGCAAGCTGGTGTCACCCTGAGGCCAGCCACCTTTAGGCAAAGGTGAATCTTCGTAGCTGTTTATCTGCTTGGTTAAGAAGAAAGGAAACTTAAGTGTGAATGAAAAGGTTAAAATAACCTTTGTGTTCACTATTCCTACTTGCAAATCTTTACAGAGGGAGCTGTCTGTCATCTCCATGGTGCCTTACCCTGGCTCTATTGCTTGATTTAACTTTGCCTGCAGCATTAGCTGTGTGTGTACTCACCACGTCCCTCCTAATGCCCATCCACCAGTGAGCCTGTACATGCCTCTGAAACAGCACTCCCAGCCTTGGAGCATCCCGTGCTGTGTGATGGAGGAGGAGCAATTCTCTGCATCGTGTACCTGTGTGGCAGGAGCTAATAACTGAGATGGTCTTAGCATATGTTCTGACTTCTCTCCTTTCATTGCCAAATGGAGATCTTTTATATTTTTATAGCATGGCTTTGCTAGACAGGTATGCAGGTGCAGGGAAACTCAAAGGTTTCTAATGGGACCATCAAGCTGTTTCACCTTTTGCCTTGTCAGTCTGCATTTGCTAGAGCGAGAAGCAATTGGGAGTTGCTGGATTGCTTTCCTGAAATGAGATGCTGTTTGGTTCACTCAGAGAAGATAAACACTTGCATCTCAAAAATACCATCCTGTCTGGCATCTTTGTTGGCAGTCTCAGCAGAAGGGCCAAGGAACAAATGGACCATGTCTAAGATAAAATTGCAGTGCTCCCTCTGGAGTTAATCCTTTCAGCCCAAAACTGAGAAGCACTGATGGGGCAATGTAAGGAAATACACACTTCTGTTCTTTCTGCTGTCTCTGTTTTATGGATAAACAAAGGGCTTCAGCCCCAGGTTGATTCATCCCACACTTTGCCCTCATGGTAAATCTCCTGCAAGTTTTACAATGCAAATTAAACTGATGGTTGGCAAACAGAGAATAATATCATGGCTGTGCTATGCAAGGGTGGTTTGTTTACTTGTTCTGTTCCTGTCACTGCAGCTGTTTTTTTTACCCTTTGCATACCCTTTCCAACCTTTTTTTAAGTAGGGGAAGATAATAACCAATGGAGTTAAAAGTTTGGATTACAGGCCATGTTGACAGCCTTCTCCACCTCCCTGCAGGAAGAAATAATTTACTTTAAGAAAGCTGTAAATCTGTGGAGAGCTGTCATGGGATAAGCCTCCATCTCCAAAGAGGAGAAGGCTCTGAGGAGGTCTTGCGCTGCTCGCTGGCAAGCTCCGTGTGCTGGACAAGATCTGCCACAGAGCTGCAAGGGGGGATTTTACAGGACTAGTGAAGAATCTTAAAGCTAGTAAAACTCCTTGGAAAGAAAAACCAGATTTTCTGGTCCAGAGGAGGCCACGAAGATGCTCAGAGGACTGGAGCACCTCTCCTATGAAGACAGATGAGAGTTGGGCTTTGTTCATCCTGGGGAAGAGAAGGCTCAGGGAAGACCTTATAACAATCTTCCAATACCTATTGTAGTGCCTGCGAGAAATCTGGACAGGGACTTTTTACAGGGGCCTGTAATGATAGGACAAGGGGAAATGGCTTTAAACTGACAGAGGGGAGATTCAGATTAGGCATTAGGAAGAAATCCTTCCCTGTGAGGCTGGTGAGATACTGGCACAGGAGAGAAGCTGTGGCTGCCCCATCCCTGGCAGCGTTCAAGGCCAGGTTGGACACAGGGGCTTGGGGCAACCTGCTCTAGTGGAAGGTGTTCCTGCCCTTGTCAGGGGGTTGGAACTGGATGAGCTTTAGGGTCCCTTCCAACCCAAACCAATCTATGATTCTGCTCCTTGGATTCTGTGAGAGCCTCCTTCAGTCTTGAATGAAGAAGCATAAGATTAAGAGAAGTAGTTAAAAAGGATGATTAAGTTGGCTGCTTTGATGAATGCCGGGAAGCTGGAGGCTGGGATGCTGTGGGCAGTCAGACTGGCTGTGGGAAAGAGGAGGGTGAGCAGGCAGGTTAGAACAGGAGCTGTGAAATAAAAGTTCCGGTTATTTTGAGGAACAGTTATTCAGTGTTATCAAATGGAATTTATTAGAAATTTTCCTGCAAATGCTTTCCAGAAACTAAATTCTCTCTGGGAATGACTCAGATTCTCCCAGCTCTGTTGCTCGCTGGCATGAGTATTTTCACTTTTCTTATGATGTGGATGGTTGCTTAACTGTGTAACAGTTTTGAGTCCACTCCTATTTGGATGACTCTTACCATGAGATGCCTGTATGAACACTGCCAGTGCTTTACTTAATGACTGCACTTAATAGAATGTTGAATCTGATATGTAGAAAAGAGTAGAAATGAGTCCAAGATGGCCCACAGGAGCTTGAGTTTTCAGAAAAGGCTCTACTAATAACATAAAAGCCTTCTTCAAGTAGTATGTGGAGATCTTCAGAGCATCTTCAATCTTAAGTAACAAGCATCTTTTTCCTGTGTACTCATGGTTTAAATGGCAACTTTAGTTCATAATGTAGAGCCTGAGCACAGTTTCTGAATAACTGCACCAAAGTCAGCATCATGGTTGGGTGTCATGTTTTGTGTGTGATGGTGCTGCCTCTGCTACCTCTTTACTCCCTGCTTACCTCACATGTGGTGCAGTTACTAACTGATGTTCTGACATACCTTCCCTCATCCCTCATCCTTCAGTCCTTTGGAAAACTGAAGGCAAAAATATATCTGCACTTCATACATTTGAATGTCTTCGTGTCTTTTTATCCCTCCTTCCCACACCCCGTCCTTTTCCATTTCTTTACATTTTCCCCACATTTCTTCCACCTTGTTAGCCACCTCCTTCCCAACAAACCATTAACCAGTAACAACAGAAAACAAAACAAAACAAAACTCTTGCTCTTTCTTTCAAGTGCTTGCTTTGCATTTGATGCCTATTTATAGATGATTCACTTAAGCCATAGTGGCAGTCAATTAGAAATGTGGTGAATCCTCCTTTCAAGAGCATGCCAAGAGAGGATCTCTTTAGTTTGCTTCCTTTTAGATGAGTTTTGCTGGAGCCTCTGCAGTGTGCTTAAATCCCACTGGGATTTGTTTATTTTGAATAAATTCTCAAGTAAAAGTGGAAGAGTACTGCTTTTACAAAAGAAGTTACAGGAGCATGACCGTGATGGACGGGGATGTTTGCTTTTATTTCAGGGTGGTTGTTATCTTGGAGGATTCTTTACTTTTTCCAGTGTAAGGAATGTCTTTGTATAGAGGATCTGTTAACACCTTTCCTTTCTTCCCTTTTTTTCCCCTACAATTTAAGGCAGATTATGTCTCTAAATCCTAGTGTGTCTGTAGCACAAAACTGATGAGGTATAAGATTATAGTTGTATCTGGTGACTGCCTCTGTGGCCTTGCAAAGGACACACAATCTTTGTGCTTTGATTTCTACTTATGTTGAGCAGGGTTGGTGCTAATCATCTTCAGTCCTTCATGGGGCTTTGGAGAGGTGGAGAAAGTTTATATGAGCATATCCCAACCAGCAAGGCAGGAGGTGTGGATGAGACACAAGCACATACAGGTGAGATGTTGCATGAGACCTACATTAAGAAACTCAGCTGGACTTTTGTTGGCTCCATAGGACATGCTGAGGTGTGGAGCGTTGCCAGGGTTTGCTTGTCTGCAAGGAGGCTGGAAACTACTGCTTTATGCAATACCTGGCACTGCAAGTGCTGGCATTCTCCTTCAAGGGTAGGAGCTCTTTGCCGTGGGTAGGGATGTGTTGGGAAAAAATACTTTGCAGGGGTTTTTTAGTGCTGCAGATCGCTGGTAAGGACTAAAGTTGTTTCTGCTTTTGCAAAAAGCAAATACTGGTTTGAACTGGGTCTCTGCATTTGCCTGAGCCTCTGCAAAAGGGTTTTAATAGCCAATAGCTGTACCAGGTTGGGGTTTTTGTCCTCTTTTTTGTCGTCCCTCCCCGCCCCCTTACTGCTCTTTGTTTTCATACCATGGTACCCTGGCAGGACAACTAGGACAAGACAGAGTCATCGGAGGGCTGACCCAGAGAATAGTTACAACATTCCAAGAGAAATTCCTGCTTGGCCTCAGGTGTGAATATACCTTTTTCATTGGAGAGTCTCTCCGCTATACTTGCCTTCTTACAGATAATACAACAAAATGAAGGTACAGAATGAAGGAGGACAATTATCCTGTTTGGTTTTTAATCTCACTTCCTGTGATTGGACTTGATCCTTTACTCTGGACCTTCTTGTTAGTCATGATTAGAGCAGCCGTTGGTGCGGATCAGCTGTGTTAAGCACACTGTGACATTTGGAAATCCCTGTCTGGAAAGGGAATTGAGCAGTGAGCTTCTGCTAATTATAATAGCTATGTTTAAAATATAATGTTTGCTTTACTGGGCAAAATCCAACTACATACCCAGACTAGAGACTGGAAATACTCTGGCAGCAGAGACAAGTCCTCAGCAAGCGCGTTCCCAGGGCAGAAGCAAGGGCAATAGAAGCATTGCTTTGTCAGAACAAACATTACACTCTTGTCTGGGGGGTCACAATGTTGTTACTTAGCAACTTCCAAGAGGGTTTGAAATGTGTTGGAGACCCTCTGAGGCTTAGGCACTTCACCCACTGCTCTGCTGGATGCCAAATACATGCTGACTAGAATTTCTCAGCCAAGAGTAGTGCTGGCTTAAACCCCTCCTTGACCTTTATTTGAGCTACCACAACCTGTGCAGTAGTACAGAGAACCAGGACAAGAAACCAAACTAGAGTAAAATGAACCCAGAAGAAAACAAGTTTGATTTCAACATGGATTTCCACTTCCTTAATGGCATTTGCCGGCTGGCTCACAACAGTTGCTCTGGGAAATGTGCCAGCATGCCTGAGGGCTCCTGTTGGGAGTCTGTTTGTGAGGTACAGTTAGGGACAGGGCCACAGCACACACACATCATTAAAGACATCTTTTCTAAGCTAATACTGCACATCACCAACTGCCAGAGAGCCTTGGGCAGCTAGGGGAAGGCTCTGCCATTGAGTGCTCACGTGTGCTAAGGTCAGATTGGGTTGGTCAGTGGCCTTGGTTTAATAGTTAGAAAGGTTAATCAAAGCGACTAAGATTAGGAGGCTTGTATGAAAACTACAGCTGTGCTGCTACTTAGCTTCTGATATTCTTGTTTCATCTAGCTGTAGATCTTCTGTCTGAGGTCTAATCCATGCACAAAACCCTCTTCCTCACCATTGCTTCCTCTTGGGCCAGAGGTTTTCCATCCATACTGCTTTTGTCTGAATTTCTGTCTGGATTCTAACTCCCCTAAGAAGCTTCTGTTAACTCTTAGTGAAGTGTTAGTGTTTCCCTCCAAAGACACTGGCCATCCACTTGTGTCTTCAGAAGCATTGCCACCTGTAGGCTGTAGATACCCCTTCTTCTTGTCCAGCAAGAATATATTCCAGGTATTCAACTGGAAAATTCACCTGTCAGTCCACTGGAAAGAAAATGTTCCTTTATGGTTGGTAGACTGGCAATTGCTCTTTATACCTTTAAATTAAAAGTGACACACTCATATAAATCATTATAGCAGTACTCTATGCAAGCACAGTGCCTGGAACCAGAGTTGTTATGAGATGACAGTGAATTGGGGTGAATACCCTTAATCTTGACTTTGAGAAGTGCAGAGACAATGAATCATTCTTAGTGATGAGATGCAGCAGTGCTGACTCATTGGGCTGAAATTAGAAGGGTTTTTTTAGGTAGAGATGTAATTCCACCATTTTTTCTGATGAATGGGTAAGAGTGAACATTTTTGTTGGCTAATTTACAGGCTTCATCAACTAAATGTCATTTCTTTCCCTCTTAACTATCAAACCTAGTTAGAGGCAACTGACAGAGGGAGGTGGTACTGGCAAAAATGTGTGAGAAGGAGTAGCAGGAAAGTTCATAATTTGGTAGAGATGCTGGGTGTAATATTGCACCACTTTGAGGTTTTGAGATGCCCTTTTTCTGGGTTTGGTGAGTGCTTTCATCAAATTAGGGGTTTGGAGCCTGAACTCCTTCTGCGGAGAAACTAAAGGAGAAAGAAAACAATAATTTACTGGAGTTAAAATTTTGCCAGAAAATGAAACAACTGCACAAACATTTGCTCCCCTTTTCCCCATCCAACTTCGTTATTAGGTCTTATAGCAGGGTACTGTGTTCCTGTTAGCTGCTGTGTCTTCTACTTGTAGTCTCTAGCATTGCTTCCCAATTCAAGAAGGGTTAACACAACCTGAAGAAAACATCGTGCTCACTGATCCCTGGATTGTTTATGGTATCTATTTTCAGATCACTGCAATAGTGGTGAATAACCAGATTCCCAGAGGTGCTACATTTGTCTCAGAATCTGGTGCTGGTATCCCTTAATTTCAGCTTTAGAGATTTGATCCCAGCACAATAAAGTTAATTCTCTTTAGTGTCCTCCACATGATTTGTATTCCTTCTTGGTTTTGCTGTTTCCCTGTGGAATGGGCTGATACTCTTATGTTTTTTAGTTGCACTAATATATTAATAATACATTTTACTCCTTGCGAGAGATTTGTGGTCAGCCCTCACTGGACAGATTTCATGCCACGTTATCTTTCTGCTGTTGGGTTGAAGTTTGTGCTGGGGGAGCAGCAGAAGAGGAGGGACTCCCTGTTACAACAGCACACTCAGCTGCTTTCCTGAGGTAGGAATATCCTGAGCCCACAAAGAGAGAGGCAGAGGCTTCTCCGATGGGTGCTCCAGAGATGGGGAATGACTCCGTTGGAGAGTCTATCAGCATCCAGCAGTCACTTGTGTGTGACCATCCAGGAGCTGCTGTACTGCATGGTGCTCAAAGCAGCTGGCTTGGCAGAGTTTCGTCAGTCAGGCTGCCCTGTGCTGTGGAGGAAGCAGCTGCAAACTCACAGTTTTTGTTTGGCACTGTATCTCTCCCCAGGGGCTGCAGCACCATTTGATTAGGATGGAGGGCAGGACCTATTGTGCAAGTGTGTTATTCCCAGCAGAGCTGTGCTGATCTTTTGGTCTCTCTGCTCTTGCTTCGCAAGGTGTTGAATGAAAACATCAAGGAGAAACAGGAGGAGAGAGGAGTTGCTCAGCTTTTCTCCCTCAGTCTCGCTTCTGCAGCTCAGAGAGTAAAACAACAAATGTTTGCTCTTGTTTTGAGATGTTTTTACACATCTAATGCTTTCTTTGCCACATGAAAAACCTGGTAACAGCTGAGTCCCTTGTTTTCCTACCTACCTGCACCTACCTGCTTGCTTTGTAAGTGTTTCAGTCTGGCACAGGGCAGTCTGATCTGCAGGGACTCATACTTTCCTGAACACAATGCTCTGCATTTTTCCATCTCCCAGTTTGCTTGGGTACTGTGTTCTTAACCAGACAGCACCTGCCGGGGAGACTGCGAACAGTGTTGGTGGAACAGATTTTGAGATGTTCAGAACCTTTCTTCAGGTTTTACATTTTATTGCCATTGTGAAGGTCACCTTTGCTTTGAGGATCAGGGAGATGAGGTTACTATCACCTCCAAACATGGAGGTACTTGAGTTCTGCACTTAACATGCTGCTTAATCCTTTTACTGCCCCAATGGTGTGGCCCATCAGGTGCATTTTGTGTCAGTAGTGGCACCTTGTACTCAGAGATTACCTTTGGCCAGAGATTCTTGTGTGGTTTTACACAGTGAGTATAATCTTTATATTAAAAAGAGAGAAAAAAGGAGTTTCAGAGATTTTAGTGCTTTGCTCTGGGTCTCAGCAGTTGTTAGGCAGAGTGAGAACAAAAGCCAGGTCTCTGCTGCAGACCTATGCAGCTTATTTTAAGCTAGGTCAAGTGACTTGCCAGGAATACGGATGTGGGCAATTTCTGCTTGAAATCCTATCTTGCTCAGATCAGTTTTTCTACAGTGTCTTTGTTTACACCCCTTTTTCAGAGCCTATTCAGTGAGTTTGGGGTGATTTCATTATAATAAGCTTACTGTCAGGTATTCCTGGACATGATGAAGCAACTGTGTCTCTTAGAAGGAAAGAGATTGGTCTGTCCTTGAGACTTAACATCAATAGAAAGCTTTAGTTATTATCTCTTTGTCCAGTAAATCTTGATATTGTGTTGACAAGAGCCCGTATCTTGCAGCTGTTTTCCCTGTATCCTCAGTAATTATAACTGTGACTTCAGCAATTTTTCAATTTGCAGTATCATTTCTTTTTTAGCACCCAAGAGCTTTTCCTTTATTCATCCTTTTGGTAACCAGCTGCTTGTGTCTCTCACTTGGGGGCGGCATTTCCCTGCTGCACATCAAATCCAGTAGAAAACTGGTTCTCAAAGAAGTAGCAGCTCTTGCTTTTTGGGATGAAAACCACCCTTGGCTACTCTGCACAGAGCAGTTCCCTTCAGCCCCTGGGTGCTGTGGTTTGCTGTGATGCCCAGGAGCAGGAGTCCCTGGAGATGTGGGACATCTTGCTGACAGGCGTTCTAGTTTCCTCTGTTGCCTCTCTTTGCTTGGGGTAAAATGAAGAAGGGATAAATTAGATGGAAAACCACATAAGCTGTGGCCTGAAACACATGCTTTGCATTGATCTGTAATCCACGTAATATGAACTATGTCAGTAACAGCCTCTGTTTTGCCTATTGCAGCTTTTCTGCAAGGCAGTGAGTGTCACTTCACTGTAGATAATCACAGAATCAGGGTTGGAAAAGACCTTTAAGATCATCAGTATGTACATTTCTGAAACACATTCAGAAGTCATTCTGAATTCACCTTTGCATCAGACCAAGCCCCTCTCGACCCCCCCAATCCAGCTTCTGGAAGATAACATGGTGGTTTTGACGCTTTAGAGACAGCACCAGAGTTTATTTGTGGTTGTTATTTCTCACTTCATAAAGGCTGCGCAGTTGATTTTATAACCAGGATAACTTTCTTGAGAACAACAAATTGAATCTGTAAAGCAGCAAGAAAATTATTTAGCAATGTCTGATACTAAATTGTCTTCCTGGCTGGGATCTCAACTGATGCCATTTTGTGAAAGATCAGTAATTCCATCTGCAAAGCATTGAAATGCTTTAAATTAGAAATGTCCATTTAACCCATTGGAATTTGGTAGTGCACTTCTGAGATGCTAAAACAATACTGTACTGCTATGAATCTGGTGTGCTAAGGAGTTGAAGGCAAAAGGTATTGGTTAGCATAGTATAAATGGATATAGAACTTTAACATATAAACAGGCAAATGCATGCATTAAGTGTTGGAAGCTGAATCCCATGGGTGAGATTTCACATTGAACACTAATAAAAATTTCATTTCAGTTCTCACAATATTTTAATATGCAGGAGCAAATAAACTGAAGTCAAACTGCAAGTGGCTGATGAGTTACTTCTGTCTCAGGCTCTGCCACCCCCATAAGTAAGCTGTTCTGTGGCTTTTGTGAAATCAAAGTTCTCCTGCTTTTCCTACAAGCCAGAATCATATAAAAATCTCTCTGTGTGAGATAATTACTGAGTGCAACCTTCTCTTCAGAGTGTTCTCATGATACTGCTCTGTTGTTCCTGTAACTCATCAGTGTGGTGCATACAGCTATATGAGCTCAGATTTGATTGACTTGTAAGTGTTCCAGTCAGTGCTTTTTCCTTATCAGAACTGTCCTGGGAGTGAAGCCATGTTTTTGGGTTTCCTTCTATATTCCAGATGCGGCTTTGATGCACAGTGTTTTCCTTGTGCCTTCTGAATCTGATAGAAAGAGGTGATGTGCTGTTTTTCTTCTTCTTCCCCAGCTTGTGGCATCAGATAAGATAAGCTGTCTTGAACCCTGTTATAGGTCACATCTCACTTTAGCCACACGTTAAGGCCATCTACCTTGAGCCAAGAAGCTTCATCTTATACCTTCTTTTGTAAGTGATCAGATAAATAAGTTACTGTGAAATTAGCCAGGGAACGGGGGCAGCCAGCAGAAGGAAACTGAAATGATTTGGCATGTTAGAACATGCAAGATTCCATATTTCTGTGATCAGTAGCCGATACATCCTTGTAAATTGAAATTGTGTGTTAACATTCTCAAAGAGGAGAGGCAAGAATTTATCTTAGAAATTAATTAATTTGAAATAGCTATTAATGAACATTATACCTAAATTTGCCAATCTTCACACTTGACTTGAATTTGCATACAACTGTTGCATGTCAAACACTGCTCAGAGTGTCCTGGGATCTGTGCTGTAGACGTGCCATGTTCCGCAGCTGTGTCACAGCTCTGCCAGGCTGAACCTCCTCCTCTTCGCCTCCCAGGTGGTGGTGCTGCCCTTCCAACAAGTGCCTTTCCTTCTGGGGACCCCCAGAAGGATCCCAGTTGGGATCTCTAGCTGGGAAAGCACAACCCCAGGGTGGGCAGCTATGTATATTCTCAGGTATTTCACCCTGATGAGGAAGAATAAAAATGACTCTTTTTAAACGGAGGGAGTGAATATGCTGCCTGTTTTTCTCCCTTGTAAAGTACCTACCTTGTATTAATGTGAATGGTAAGAGAATCATGTTTTTGATGAAAGCATGAGACTGAAATGATGTTTCCATATGAAGGTTGTTTTGATTTATCCCCTGTATGCAGCATGCATAATTTCATTTCCCTTACTCTTTGAAGCAAGCTTTAATTTTATGGCTTTGGCTGTTGCTACTACTCTGCTGTGCTGTACCTATAAGCTATTTAATGTGCAACGTCGAGGAGTAAATTAATGCAGGTCCACAAAGGGAGCGCGCTTCGATTTGCTAATTGCTTGTAGAGTGGAGGGTATTGTGGTGTACAGACTGTTCATTAGAGACTGAGTAGTTAATTTTTGCCTACAAGTGAGTCACATTTGAGCTGCTTCCCTGTCGGTCAGGGCAATTGGCTCACATTCAGCCCCTGGAGAAGAGCGTGGGGCTGTTGATGCACTTGGTGTTAACACCTGCGTTGTAACCACCAGATTGTTTCAGCTTCATTCACTAAATCCTCCCTGACCAGACTCCTCCAGCGTTGTCAGTGAAGGCTGACTTTTGGGAGGTATAAAAGATGAATTATTGATGCAGGGAAGCAAGCCACAATTCAGAAGTGTCTCCTTAGGAGCTGAACCAGTTCCTCTCCTTGGAAACTTTTCCTGCTCCTCTTTCAGCCCTGATCTGCAGTATCCCTGTGAGGCCGGAGCACAGGTTATCTTTCCCTTCCTGCCATGCTCTTCTTTTTAGGATGACAGTAGCATTGACAGTAGATTAGGCCGTGTTGTCATGTAAGATGAATGTTCTGAATTGACAACCCCTTTTTTTTTTTGAGGCTTGAAGTAATTGACTGAAATACTTGAGAGGGTTTGTTTTTTTCCTACTTGATTTTCTTCTACCTGGTTGCGTTTCCTTCAGAGGGCAAATTGGACTTTACATGTGTTTGTATATCTGATTCTTAATAACTGCTTGCTTATCAGATTTCTTAGTGCTTGAGCTCAGTGATCCATGGGAGTTTAACATGTGTATTAAGTAATGAGAATTTCCTTGGAGCTTTAAGTTAGCTTTTGTGCATAGTCTGAAAAGTCAACATGCAAGTCTGTCCTCCAGAGAGATCCCTGAGAAACCAAGGTGAATGTGATCAATCAAAAAACCTGTAAAACAGCTGAGCTACATATAGGTAGGACATTGCTTTTCCCAGTGCAATAAACCGTATTCTGGGCTGCATCAAAAGGAGCGTGTCCAGCAGGTCAAGGGAGGGGATTCTCGTCCTCTACTCAGCTCTTGTGGGACACCCCCCTGCAGTCCTGCTCTGGGGGCAACAACATAAAGAGGGATGTGGAGCTGCTGGAGTCAGTCTAGAGAAACCCATGAAGATGGTCTGAGGGCTGGAGCAGCTCTGCTCTAGAGACAGGCTGAGAGAGCTGGGCTTGTTCAGCCTGGTGAACCTTAGAGCAGCTCCAGTGCCTAAAGGGGCTACAAGAAACCTGGAGAAGGACTTTTTACAAGGGCTTGTAGGCACAGGACAAGGGGGAATGGCTTTAACCTGCCAGAGGGGAGATTGAGATTAGACATTAGGAAACAATTCTTCACTGTGAGGCTGGTGACACACTGGCCAGGCTGCCCAGAGAAGCTGTGGCTGCCCCATCCCTGGCAGTGTTCAAGGCCAGGTTGGACACAGGGGCTTGGAGCAACCTGCTCTAGTGGAAGGTGTCCCTGTCCATGGCAGGGGGTTGGAACTGGCTGAGCTTTAAGGTCCCTTCCAACCCAAACCAATCTGGGATTCTGTGATACTCTGAGATAGGACTGGCAAACTGCTCCTGCACTTGCTGCAGATAACCCTTCTGTGCCTGCTGGTGCAGGTGTCAAGGACTCTTGCACACCATCTCCTTCCTGACCACCCTGAATGGCTTGGGGTCATTGCTTGTGCTTTTGTTGGCTGGAAGTGGCCAGAGATGATTAAATTGAGAAATACAACAGTTCATTCCTGAAAAGGTAAATTCCAAGAAACAACATAACGCTGTTCCTTTCACGTCTGTTCTGGTAAATGCCTGAAGCAGGACTGCATGCAGGGGCTCAGCACCACTCCAGGGCCCTCTGCAGCTCCTTCCTTCCATGGCTGTGGTGGTTGGCAGCTCCCCTGGAATGCTCTGATGAAGTGAGACGTGGGGATAAGTTCAGAGCCCAATTTCTTCTTCATAATTAAAAGTGTGTGCATCTGTCATGCTGCTGGTGATTAGGTTGTATTTTCTTGTGGCCTAGAAGGAATATGGCAGTGAATCACTTTGCAAGCAGCTGTCCTCTAACAGCTGAGCTAGGTTCAATATTTGATTTAAGCTAATAAAAAGTCCGGGGTAGGGCTAATGTTTACAAACTGGACGTGAGAAAGCATTCAGATCATCTGTTTCACAGCCAGGCAAGAGCAGGCACAGGGGACCCCACTGAAAGTTGGGGCTTTGTCTCCTGATTCCATGTCTGCCTCTGTGGGCACGGGCAGGAGGGACCCCACTCTGGTCCACAAATGCATCAGAAGCATCTGCTGTGCTGGAAAAGCCTCCTGGTCTCCAGCTGTATTGTTGTAACACCTCTCGACACATTAAATATGTCCCTTTTGCTCTTCTGTGGGAGTTGTAGGCAAACCATACATTTAAAAAATCTTTTAATCTTCATAAATCATTTCTCCCACCAATCTAGTAAGTTTAGTTGCTCTTCTCTGAATTCCCACTAGTTAGCTACTCTTTTTTTTTTTTATGAGCTGCCTGAAAGAAATACAATGAAGAAAACCTACTCTGTGATTTAATTCTTATCTGATTTCTTCTCCAAATCATATTGATCTGCTGTTATCATGCTGCTGGTTTGGACTTGCTGTCCAGGGTTGCCTCTAGGTCTCTGCTGGCATAGCAGCTTGCGAGGTTGGGGTTTGGTTATTTTCCTTTTGCCATATTGTACATAAGGTAAATTATGGAATATTTCCTGCTTGTATTTCTGATTTCTACCATCCCTTTGTATTATTTCTCTCCTGTCCAAAAGTTTTCACAGCCTCTTCCTGAAGTAAAATGTTTTGGAGTTTTTTCTATCCTTCACTGACTAGTGATGGGCTCAGCCTTGACAGGACTGTCTTGGAACCAGCTGCATTGGCTCTCTCAGACACAGAGGAAGCTTCTGGCAGCTTCTCACAGGAGCCACCCCTGTAGCCCCCCACTACCAGAGCCTTGCCACGCAAACCCAATACACACAGGTTGCTCAGGGAGGTTTTGGAGTTCACCTCTTTGGTGATACTCAGAACTTAATTTACAAGAGCTTAGAGAATCCTCATGTAGCTGAGTCTGCTCTGGGCAGGGATTGTGCTGGCCTCTTCCAGTCTCAATTACTGTGATTCCATAGAGGTCTGTACTTGGGGGGTTGGAAGGAGTGCAGTCTTAGTACTGAAAATATGGCCTAGATTAATTTTCTATTCTTTGTCTTGAAGGCTCAGCTGTCTCAAGTTCTGGAAGAAGTGGGGAATCACAAGCAACGAGCAGAAATGGTAAGTGTTATCTTCTGGCATTTTTTCCATTGTTTTACAGAGCATTAACATGCAAAGTTCAGTTCATTGAAATAGTGGATCAGTTCCAGACATTCCGAAATGAATAACAAATAAGCATTGTAGAAGTTGGTATCATAACTGCTACTCTTGGCACCGTAGTCACCTGGAACAAGTGTTGGATGAGATCTAGTGGTCTGTCTTTTTTTTTTGGCAATTTCCTTTCTCTTTGTTAGCGGTTCTAGATCAGAAGCAAGCACTGAATTTCATACTGAATTAACTCCTTTCTCTAGGGGCTTTTGATTCAGTCTCAAGTGTGCAAAGGACAAGGAGATGAGATACGACAGAATTGCCACAGGGTGGTTTTTACAAGATCTGTTAATTTTCTGCTGGGTTTGTCTATTTTATTGGCAGTTCCCTCAAGGACCAAAAATAATAGAAGCCACAAAACCAGGCCTTAGGGAGGTTTATGTGCAGTTTCATGAGTATTGTGTATGCTTCTTCTTACTCAGGAATAAATGAGGTGTAAGCATTAAGCAGTTTTGTGAACCAGTGTTTTTGCTAATGGGTGAGTTGTGGGATTCCTGCAACTTTTTCTAGTCACAAGAAAAACCTGAGCGTTACCCAAGATATAGACACTCATTCTATAGATGTGTTTTATACTGGATTAACTTTATTACTAATGAAAAAACAGGCAGGCATCGCTGGCTAGTAAGTAGGTGCTGAACGGTTGCATCTGTTCCAAAATGCAAATCATAAACTCCGGTGACATGAGTCTTTTTAGACTTGTGCTTAACTCTACTAGGGCACTGAAGGGCAGAACTGGCATGCTCTACTGTACTGATAAGAGGTTGCCATACAGCTGCTAGGATCTTTGTAATTCATGCTCCTTGCTGTTTCATCATCAGCTTTTTCATAATGAGAGTGTTGAATGCTTCCAGTTCTGGGGTGCTCTTACATTGAGGGCAAACATTTTGTATGCCCAGCTGCTTTCTGTGGCAGCACAGGTCAGAACTGCCTTGTCCAGAGAAAACTGAATGAATTCTATTTCCCATCTGATCTCATTACATGCTGCCTTGTTACAGTTGCGAATTCTATATAATCAATTTTCCATTGTGCTAACCCTACTTACCAGAGGAAAATTTGCTGTTATGTTTTAAGTGTTCTAATGTGTGGGATTTTTAAACGTTTCAAAGTTTTTCGTGTTAAGCCTGAGTTTTGAGTTGTTTGTTTGCCTTTAAAAGTGTGTTGTATTAAACAGGCCAGCAGAGAGCTGGAGAAACTGGAACTTCCAGTATTGAAGCATTAATTGGTGTTGTGCATCATCCATCAGCAGAGGATAAAGCAGCAGTCAGTGTTCAGTGCCTGTTCCCAAGGGTTGCTTAGGGCAAAACTGCACGTCTTGTGATCTTCCAGTAAAGCTTACCTCAACCTCACACGAATAGCCTGTGCTCTGTGGTGCTGAGACAATGGATTGCAGATTGTGAGGTGTGGGGTTTAATTCAGTGTTTTGAATTTTGTTCAGTAAATATAGGAAAGTTGTAAGAGGTTGGTTTTGCCTTTTTTTCCCTTTTGAGGGGAAACCTGACAGTATAGCTCCTTCTCACTGATGGTAAATGGTTCTCCTGCATCCCCAGGTGAAATCTCCATGGAAGGGAAAGATGTGTTACTTCTTGTCTGCTACAGTGTTGATGGCAGAGGTCTGTCCCCTTTAGATGACGCTGTTCCATCAGCTCCTTGCCCCAAGGCTCAGCGGTTATAACATCAGCCCCACTCTCCTCCCTGCCATCCAACAAAATGTTCTTTATGTGTTTTTTTTCCCCTCTCCTCTCCGGATCAGAGTCTCACCTGGATGGCTTTATTTTCAGACTCCTTTAAAGCATTTGTTTGCCTGATTTGGATTCCTGGCATCTCACCTTCACTTTCATCCCTCTCCCCCTTTTTCACCCATGATCCACTGCTTGTTAGTTTGATGTTAAGCCACAACAACTGGGGGGATGCAGAAGGGCTTGTCCTGCTCTGGGTGCTGATGGATGTGGATATTGCTTTTCATCAGCCATTCTGCAAACAGCCTTATGGCCCTAAGTGAAATGGAATAAACACCTGTCAGGTGCTGTCATACAGTCTGATGAGTCTTTGGTCTGCTTCTGGGATAAACCTCCATAGAGGTGACATCTCTGCTGCCACCCTGAAGAGTGTTGATGCCTTTGCCACCTTCCCCAGAGCACTGGAAATGAAGCAGTGTGCTGTGGGGGCAGTGAACTGGCTGATTGGATCTCACTGAGGAGTTTGATAGGCTTCCATGTATGCTTAAGGGGGAGTCTTAGATGCCCTGCTAAATAATTCATTCTTTACATTGCAATAGTTAAAACACTTGTGGGATAAATCTGATGGGAATGTGGCCTCAGTAAGACAGTATCTGCATGCTCTGTGTCCTTGGGAGGACAGGGTCTTACCTAGTTGATGGAATTGTGTCCATGGAGAGGGTGGTGTGTGCTACAGGGGACATCAGGTGGGGCCAGAGCACCAGGTGTTGCTGGAGGAGAGTGGGATGGACTTGCACAGACTGCACTGAGGACTTGGTGCATGATTTCCTTGCTTGCCAGCTAACAGTGAGTTTACTACTGGAAGAACATTAAAAAAAGGAAAGAAATTTAAACATCTTCAGCTAATTACAGTTGACAAGACAAAGGCAGTTCGACTTTCCAGTATTAATTAGCAAACCCAGAGTAATTAGCTTGTATAAGCACAATTCATGCATCTCTCCCTAAATGCAATTAATACTGCAAGTGAGGATGTCTCTGGACTGGGCCTCTGTATCATTAACATCCTTTGCCCTAATTAGACACAGCCGGTAGTGGCTGGAGAAATGGGTTTGTGATTACAACCATAAAAAATCCTCTAATATTTTATATCCTTCAGGGAACTTGAACCTCGAATTTATTTTCTGATTTAAGAAAAATTACCCTTATCATTGTGCTGTGTAATTAACAGTGAAACTTTGATTTTTCTCTCCCTCTATCCCTTCATTTATTTATTTTGCTTTATTCACAGTTTGAGTGTGTTCCTGTTGTAAGGGAACAGTCTTCTAAGGAGTGGCACATAACAGAGTCACTGGTCTGATAGGGCTCAGATGACTTAGTTGTCCCACACATCTGTGGGGTTTGTGTTTCTTTTATTTGCTGAAATAATGGTTTTTGTTGTGAATTGGTGTTGCTGCCCATGCACACTTCTTGCCTGCAGTTGCTGTGTATGCATGTGTGCTTTCCTGACCATTTTAGCAGCACTGGAAGTTTTCTTTATCGAGGCTTCTGCTCCAGTATCTTTATCTCCAGGATATGCCAGGAGATTGCTCTCAGAGTTCACACATTGCTCCCTGTTTTGTGGTCCAAGGATCTATCTTCTTATGCTATGTTAGTTTAATGCTCTACTGGCATAGAGCTGAGAGCTTGCTTCCCTTACAGCAGAATATTGCTTGTGGGAAATGCTTTCTTGTTTGTTATATTATTTTTCTTTCACTCCCTGAGGGAGGGAAGCAGAAAATGTGTTAGTTTTTCTAATTTTCATTTGCCTTTTCCATATCCCTTTATGGACAGGAGGAAATGGTTTGGCTCAAGCTTGCCATCGAGCAACAGCTGCGATCCCTGATCTTACACTCTCAGTCTGGGTGTGGAGCGGGGGGCATTCATGTCAAGAGATTTTTTTTTCTCCATCATTAATCCCTGAGGGAAGTCAGCTTGGTATTAAAAACGGATCACCTGTATTTTCATTGCCCTGAAGTGCTCTGGGTATCCTTTGGCTTTCATCTTCAAAAGACAGCTTGGCCCATGTGTGCTCTGAAATCTATAGACTGCTCATTGGAACAAATTATATTTCACTCTCCAGCAGATTAAAAAGGATGGATATAAGAATCAGAAGAATTGCTTAGCAGGGTGGGAGGTGAAGAAGATTTGAAGTCCAAGAATGTAGCTGTCACAAAATGATTGGCGTAAATGGAGTGTCCTTATAGAAAAAATAAAGATACCTTAAAATGAAAATAATGAATGCCCCTTGCCTTGAGTTAAAGTGTGGGTTAACCTTCTACAAAGAACAGGAGACCTTTATTTAATGGCAGCAGGTCAGGAATAGTTAAGGAGCCAAATCATGTGTTCAGTCTGATGAAACCATCATGTTTCGGATTAATTTAAATGTCAGTTGCTACCTACAGTGGTGGTTATCAGGAAAAGTTGGGAAGATGGAAGGGAGAATACATGAAAGAAAGAAACTGAGAGAACACTGTGTGTGCTATAGTTGGGAGCTAGTTATTAACTGGAAGCAACATGGTTAATTACAAAGAGTTTGGGAAGATCACAGCAGACAGGAATACATCAACCACAAGAGACCCACGCAGGCCATAAACCATTTGTGTTGTTATTGAAAGACACTGCTTGCTCCAGACTTCCAGACATGTAAGAACTGTAACTTTTGATACTTAAGAAAAATACCTGGCAAGGATCAAAATTCTGTTACATTTTACTTTTCAGGTGAGAACAATGATAATATGAAAGAAGTGAACTGAAGTATTGAAAGTATTGCCCTGGGTAACTTACCAGTGTAGTTCATTTAATTCTTGTTTAAGAGTTACTAAGCTCAAACCAAGAAATACAACAGACAAGGCATAAGAACAGAAGTGGTGGTCATTAGTGGAATGTAAATTCTCTATATTATAATTCCATATTGAATGTGGGATTAGAGTACTGAACTGTGGCACTTATAAATAACAGTGAAGCTTTGCTGCAGCATGTAGAGAACCACCCAGCTGGGAGGGGAAAGGAGATGACGGATCAGTGGAGGAAGTCTCCATCGATCAAAAGTGTATTTCATCATTTCAGAATTGATTTAGCAAGGTGCCAGCAAATCTCCTTCCCATCTGACAGATTTTATCCTAACACCTTATGTGAGACCAGCAAATCCAAGACAGATGAGTAGTGTGGTACTTGCCTGAGCAGCAGCATGAACACAGCAATAGTTCCAGTAAGGCAATTTTAGGGAAATACCCAGTTCTCAAATCAGATTGAAAAACATGAACCTGGTTATAAAAAGGAAGCAAAAAAAGCTAATCCAGAATGAAATGATACAGTAACAGAAGACTGGAAGAGGACTTTTAGATCATAAAGTTCAGTCCTTTGGTAACTGAAGCAATTGCAGCATATACTTCAGTTCATAAATTTATCAGGTTTGTCTTGAAACTGCTTTGGTTATTTGTGCCATTCCTATCTTTGAAAGACTGCTGTGAGAGCTGCAATCTTCCCAATTCCAACTGAAAATATATGTGCAGCTAATAGCCATTTTTTTCTTGTGCTAATGTTCTCCTTAAACTATAGTGACTGTTCTTCCTCCCTCATATTTATGCTGTGACATATTTATAGTGAACAGTTGTTCTTTCCCAGCACTTCATTTGTCTAGGTTAAACAAATCAAGCTCATGCAGTCTTCTCATAAAACAGGCTCTTTGATCTCCTTATGAATCCAGCAGCTTTCTTTAAAAGTCTTTCCATTTCTCTGTGTCTCCTTTAAAGATGAGTCAGAGGAGTGGTAACGTCATTCCAAGTGATGTTCCAGCAGTAGCTAGTACAGAATTATCTTCTATAGGAGCATCTTGTACCTCTCTGTCCTGGATAGAGTCACTGAATCACCCAGGTCATCAAGTCCAACCTTTTCTCCAGCACTGCCAAGGCCACCACTAAACCATGTCACGAGGGCCTCAGCCACATGGTTTGTGAACACTTCCAGGGACAGTGATGCCACCACTTCCCTGGGCAGCCTGTTCCAATGCCTGAGCACCCTTTTGGTGAAGAAACAGAGCTCAGCTGTCCCATTACAGCCTCACATTACCCATTTCCACTGCCCCATGGCACTGGTGTTCGTCCTGTCATCAATTAATGTACCCAGGTCTTTGTCCTCCTCTGTAGTTTGACTTGTGAAGACTCAGTTTGTAGGAGTCTTTTGTGGGACTTGCACTATCATGTTTCAATTCTGCTGCTGTTCCTTCACTTTTCACCTAGCTGCTTCTTTCTGATCTCTTTATGCTCCTCTGTGATAAAGCCTCTGTGCTTTGTGCTATCAGCAGTTGTCTTTGTGTGTTTATATTTTTTGACCCAAGACCTTCAGTGAATTTTGTTTGTTTTAAACACATTTTCATGATCGATGTCTGAGGCAGCTTTTTCTCTGTCAGGTTAGTTTTACTTCAGCAGAGCCTTTTGTTGCTTGTTTGCTGTATACACACTTCACAGTGGTTGTATTATTCTTTACTTTATCCTGTTCATTTAGAAATGGGATTGTTGGAAGGAGGGGGTGAGTGTGCAGGAGCCATCGATGCCCTATTTCAACTTTTCTCACTATGTTTTTACTATAGAGCCTTGGTTCTCCAAGTGGATTAACCCTAGAACAGGGGGATGGGAGCACTCAGAGTTACTCTCCTTTTCCAAGCTGAGAGCTCTCTCACAGTGCTTGTTGTAAACAAGTACATTAAAATTAATCTTTGCTGTTCCCCACACTGTAGGAATATAGTGAGCTCTGAGGAACAGAGGGATTATTTTTTTCCTCCTCTTTCAGCATAGGGAATGATGAACAGCCTCGGTTGGTTGTGTTGCACCTGCTGCACATTCCATCTTGGAAAATTCCCATTCAACACACAGAACTGTGGCAACATGAGAAGCATCTATTGCATGTGACTGGCGGCAAAGCAGAGGGGGTGGTGGAAGCTTTGGGGTTATGGTAGATGAGTGCTGACGAACTGCCTGTAAAGCAGAGAGGTGATCAGTCCCTGACACTGCTACGCGTTAATATCTCAGTGCTATTTTAATTAGGCTGGAAGAGGAGACTCAGTGAGTCAATTCTTGTGGTTTATCTCTGTTTTAAAAATCGAGCCAGGCACATGGGATCAAACAGTACATTCCCTTCAAATTAAAAAGAAATAAACGGTCTGTTTAAAAGTCCCATTACACAAATGAACCTGCTGGTGGATCCATTAACATGAAAGTTTTATGGAACTCAGCAGCACCATTTGGTTTCAACAGGGCTGGTTTCATTTTCTCACTGGGGGTGGTAGGAGCTGACATGGGGTTAGGACTTCAAGGGGGAAGGAATGGAGCATCCTGAAGTGGAGAGCTGCCTGACTGCTGCTGCTCCCTTTGGGCTCCCTGTGGGACAGGAACTGCCAGATTGGAGGAAAACAGTCTGACCCAAACCTGAACAGCAATTCCAGCTCAGATGGAAGCTGGAATGGACAAGGACCTAATTCTGAGCTCATCATTTGGAGAGCCCTCCATGCTACAGGTACCCCTGTAAAACCCAAACTGTACTGACAAACATGATGGGCTCCAGTCTGGCTTTTCAACTTGGAAACAGACTGCAAGCTGGAACTGTGCTCTCACCTTTGCACTGCAGGATTATAACTGGAGCAAGGACTGGGGAGGGAGAAGGGGTAGGATTTTGTCTCTTCAGTTGTGGTGAGGAGGAGAAAGGTGAATTGTTTTCCTGTGCAGAGGACACTACTGTGCTGTACTAAGAGTGGTCCTGTTGTCACTGTAGCATCTGAGTTACACTGAGTTACTTGGTTAAATAAAATGAATGGAATGGGGATATTATCAGAGGCCTTATTATAGCAGGCACAGCCTTGAGATACAAAGGCATAACTAATATGTATGCAAGTATCGTGCTTTTCTAGACTTCATTTGTGTTTACAGAGTCTATAAGAAGTTTATGGGCTCATAACTCGTGTGGTTTTGTTTTAATTGAGCTGAAATTTCCTGGAGGGCACAGGGGCTCTCTGTTATGTTCAGCACTTTGAAAGGTATGGAAAAATCAAGTGAGAGGTCCAGGATTCCCTCAGGATACCATAACTGTTCCTTTTTTCCGCCTTGCCTAAGGAGAAGTTGTGGAAGGAATATGTGCTTCCAGTGCATGTCCAGAGAGGGAAAGGAGGACTTGGTCTGTTGAACTGTCATGTTAGGGTGGGACAAAGCAATCATTCATTTCCAACTTGCTTGTGACAAGGCTGTAGACCAGTTTCCTCCTGCTTTCACAGACCTGAGGAGCGGTACCTGCATCAGAAGGGGAGCATCCTGAGAGACCTGATCTGAGAAACGTGATTCTGTAGCCATAGCTTTTTCTGGGCATGAGGGAGCATGTGAAGATCTCTACCTCTACATCTAGGGGTGTGTTGAGGGCATGTTCAGTGGATGTGCTGGCGGATCAAAGGTTGCTGGATATTTGCTTCTTGCCCAGGGCTGGCTTTGTGTGTACAAGAAGGGAGATAAAGGCTTTAAAAACCATGAGGTTTTAAGACTTAGTCCTTGCACTGAGAGTCTAATCAGCCTCCTGTATTATTTCTTTTGCTTTCAATCTTTTTGTGCCTCAGCGCCCTTAGAAGAGCTTGTTCCCGGTGGGTTTTGCCTTTGGCTGGTAGATGCTGGGTGCAGGTAGTAATGGTGGTGCTGGTAGGTTGGGGTCTCTCTGAGCTGCTCTGTCAGGGCAGCAGAGTCCTCCAGCAGGAGCTAGAAAACCTAATTTATCCATGGAGAGAGGAGGATCACGGAGCAGAAATCTTCCTATGACCTCTTAGTAAATAATGAATGGTAGTGCCCTACCTCTTTGGAATAGCTAATTGAGGCTGACAACTCTTTGTTGTACTACAGGATCTGGCTTGTCAGGAGAATTTTGACTTATTTATGAATATTTCATTAACCTCTAAAGACTGGCTGTATAAAATCGAGCCCCTGCCAGGCTCTGTCCTGTTGAGGCTGTATTCTGTGCTAATGTCATCCACCACACATCTATTACACCTTCCCTCCCCACCGAGCTGCACCTCGGAGTTTATTGTTGGTGGCAGCAAGAACATGTTCACCAAAGGTTAAAATGCCACGTTCCTGCTTTGGCACCAGAACTGAACACACGGTATTTGAGAGGAAATTGCTTTTTGTGCTGTGATTGTTTGCTGGCAACTTGAAGAGAACTGCAGGGAATGATTCTCAGAGGCTAAAATGGGCAGAGCAGTCTTGGCAGGGCCCTGTAACCTTTGCTTTTTGGCATGAGCAGAGAGATTTCCCACTTCTTATGCATTAAAAGCCCACTGCTTATCATTGCAGGAGGGCCTCAGGATGGGTTTAGGTAGAAAACTTTAAATCTGCTTCTTAGCCTGTTCTTTGGGCAAAGGTTTGGGGAACAAGACTCCTTCAACCATCAGCTGCTTACTTGAAGGCAACTGGGAGGCTCTGTTGAGAGAGCTACTGCTTTCCCATAGCTGCATCCCTTGCCCCATCCTCCTATTTCCCATCTCTGGGGGTTCAGAAACCACTCTGAGCATGAAGCTCTAATGGCCCCTCCTCACCCTCCCTCTCTGTGCCCAGAAAACAGTGTTCCAGCTGTAGTGAACTGCAAAATTGGGCTGGAGATGCAGTGGGAGTGAGAGCTGCTCTTAAAAGCATGTTGAAGTACAGGCTGTGGGTTGTTCCATGTGAGTTGGAGCAAGAGGATTAAGTTCAATTTTCAAGTCTGCTTTGCTGTCTTTGCAGTATTAAGCAAAGATTGATTCCACTGTATTTATGTTAGGAGACAAAGGAACAAAAATGGATGTTAGATTCCTCTTTCTTTTCACCTTTTACCTTCCTAGATGGTTGGTAAGTGCATAGATTCTTCTCTGGCTGTTTATTACGTGATGATTTTTCAACAAGAAAACTAATGGGAGGGGCAGAGGTGGGATTTCAAGCTACCAATTGCTGACTGAACGCTCTAGAAAACTCCATCAGGGTATATTTTTCAGGCAACAACCTGTATTCAAACTTTGTACAGAGGAAATATGGCATCTTTGTAGATTTATTTGTTGCTGTGCCTATGAATTACAGCTGCCAGAAGACACGCTTCTAGCAAACATCCCTTCTGCTGCATGAAAGAAGTGACCTGTGTGATGTTCTTGAGAGCAGACAGCTCCATTGCACCAGTGCCATGGCCAAACTGGATGGGGTTGCAGCACATTCAGCCCAACACCATGACAGGTTCCCTAAGGAGACTGTTACTCTGTGTTTTGCTGTTCTAACTAGGAGTAATGGGTAGGAGGTGTCTGCTGTTAAGGCTTAATTACTCCAGAGTTTCTTCCCTCCATGGACAGCAGCTGTTTTGCTTTCCCTGGTGGGAGGAGCTTTTGGCAGTAATTAAAGGAAACAGTCATCTACATGCTGGTGAAGGTGGTGAAGTGAGGCTGATAACAGCACAGAGGCTCTGAGCTGAATGAACATGGAAATGAGGTGATCCTTCTTCAGAATGAGCTGTTAGAGCGGAGAGAGGGGGTTTAGACATGGAACTGTCAAGTTTTGCTGGCACACAGTGGTGGTGAGGTCTCATAGTGGCACCTGGGAGCATGGACAGGACAGGCTGAGAGGAAAAGGTTCCTTGTCTGCTCCTTCCCCTGGGACTGTCAGTTGAAATATGTAATTATATTTGGATAAACTCAGGGGTTTAAATTAACATCTCCAATTTCCTTGCTTGGTAGGACTTATGCACAGGGTATTTGTTCTTCCCCATGAACTTTCCAGTTTTCTTCATCTTGAGCTCTTCACC